>NC_036845.1:3154313-3230160 GCF_002910315.2 Salvelinus sp. IW2-2015
AAAAGAGAGAGTTGCATATTAAGTCAGGAACGACATTGCAACAAACGACATATATTATAATATTATATAATATATTATAAAACTGAAATACAGTTAAATAAATGAATCTTACCACACACAGTCCCGAAGTGCACATGCTACAGTAACCTTAGCCTAAACGCCTTCCATTTCTGTAGTACTGTAGACAGTCTGGTTGGTCTTGGTGAAATATCTCAAAGACATCTTTTCTCACCTCTTCTCTGTAGATATTGTAATGGCTAAGACCCACACTCAATATCAACTCATCTATTAGAGTACCATACTTAAGACACTTATGATAGCTTGCTTTCCTTGCTTTGCTTGAGTAATGGATCTATTGGATTTAATTGCTTGATTATTGGCAATTTCATGAATTCTCTACACACCCAGGTAAGCCAGCCATATGCCAGACATAGCATGAATGATATCTCTGCTTTAATGTTTAAACACACCTGTCTCCATAGGCGGAGTCTAGGAGGTAATCCTCTTCACCAGTCTGTTGAGGAGACATTATGACGGTGAGGCCAGACTGTCTCATCTGCTGGGTGGAAACAAAGCAGGCTGCACAACAGCTCACAGGTGAGGAGGAATCAGGTAATCGGGTAATGAATACAGATTCAATACGAGGCTGAAGACGACATGGAGAGGGACGGACATAGGAGTTGTGTAACATATCGCACACACACACACACACACACACACACACACACACACACACACACACACACACACACACACACATTGCTTCAACCAGTAGAGAGTGGGCTCCATGACAGCCAGGTGACTCAATGTAAAGTTAAAGAGGGAGCAATGGAAAATGAAAGGAGGAGAATCCTTACATAAATGGTGCTATTCCATTCAGGAATCCCAGAGAACTCTTCAACTACAGCGAGACCAATCCGTTTAAAGGAGCTGACCTTGACAAAGATGACACTTGGGTAAATTAAGTTTGCCACGCCTTTCTGAGAGCTCAGTGCTTACTTCCTATGGCACTGAGAGTCTTAACATTTCAACCTACATCCCATGACGTGTCACTCCAATCCAATACAACCCCCCACCACACTGGGAATTTGACTGTTAGCTAAAGCATATAGGAACAGTTTATTGGCCACATATAAAGCAGACAGAGATGAGCCTTACATAAATGGTGCCCCGTGTGAGGAGAGTCCCCTACAGTGTATTCATACTCCTTGACTTATTCCACATGTTGTGTTACAGTCTGAATTTAAAACATGTTCTGGCCCATCTACACACAATACCCCATAGTGACAAAGTGAAAACATGTTTTTAGAAATTTCTCTAAGACTTTTCATACCTGAGTTGTGCAACATTTGCTGTATATTCTTTTCAAAATTCCTCAAGCTCTGTCAAATTGATTGTTGATTGTTTCTAGACAATCATTTTCACGTCTTGCCATAGAGTTTTGACTTAAATCTACTTGAAAATCTAACTCAGCCACTCAGGAACATTTACTGTCTTATTGGTAAGCAACTCCAGTGTAGATTTGGCCTTGTTTTTTAGGTTATTGTCCTGCTGAAAGGGGAATTCATCTCCCAGTGTTTGGTGGAAAGCAGACTGAACCAGGTTTTCCTCCAGGATTTTGCCTGTGCTTGGCTCCATTTCATTTGTTTTTTATCCTGAAAGACTCCCCAGTCCTCAATGATTACAAACATACCCATAACATGATGCAGCCACCAGTTTGCTTGATAATATAGAGAGTGTTACTCAGTAATGTGTTGTTTTGGATTTGCCCCCAAACATAACACTTTTTATTCAGGACAAAAAAGTGAAATGCTTCGCCACATGTTTTGTAGTATTACTTTACTACCTTGTTGCAAACAGGATGCATGTTTTGGAATATTTTTTATTCTGTACAGGCTTCCTTCTTTTCATTCTGTCAATTTGGCTCGTATTGTGGAGTAGCTACAATGCTGTTGATCCGTCCTCAGTTTTCTCCTATCACATCCATTAAACTCCTACAAAGTCACTATTGGCCTCGTGGTGAAATCCCTGAGCGGTTTCCTTCCTCTCCGGCAACTGAGTTAGGAAGGATGCCTGTATCTTTGTTGTGACTGGGTGTTTTGATACACCATCCAAAGTGTAATTAATAACTTCACCATGTTCAAAGGAATTGTTCAAAGGAATTTTGAAGCCTCAAAGGAGGCTTTTTTTTTACCAATCTACCAATAGGTGCCCTTCTTTGCAAAGCATTGGAAAACCTCCCTGGTCTTTGTGGTTGAATCTGTGTTTGAAATTTACTGCTCAATTGAGGGACATTACATATAATTGTATGTGTGGGGTACAGAGATGAGGTACTCCTTCAGAATCATGTTAAACTCTATTATTGCACACAGCGTGACTCCATGCAACTTACGTGACTTGTTAAGCAAATGTTTACTCCTGAATGTATTTAGGCTTAACAATAACAAAGGGGTTGAATAAATATTGACTCAAGACATTTCAGCTTTTCATTTTTTAAGAAATTATAAAATGTTTAAAAACATAATTCCACTTTGGCATTATGGTGTATTGTGTGTAGGCCAGTGAAACAAAATCTAAATTTTGTCCATTTTCAATTCAAGCTGTAACATAACAAAATGTGGGAAAAGTCAAGTAGTGTGAATACTTTCTGAATTAGGTGTTCTACTCAAAAGATAATTAGATATATAATTGAATTTTGTTGAATGCTCCCACAGTTTTATTGTGCAATGTTTCGACCTATTATGCTAGAGAGACCAGAGACCTGTAGTCCTTGTGAGTTACCGTCCCTTGCTTCAAGACTAGAGAGAGACAGTTACAGGCTCTGGTAGCTGGTTTTATATGACAGTCTTACTTCTGGGCACCTAGGGCCCGCTGGCTGACTCAGCTGTTCAACAGAAACAATGACACCTCTACAAACGAGCTGTCCTCTAACAGGACCTTGACTCACAATGGGTGTGCACTGGCACTAGAAGTACTACTTTGACAAGGTGCTGCAGATGACGAGCTCCTCACATTGCAGAGCTCAACACAACATACAAATCTGGGCTTGATGTAACTGTTGTTTGGATACAATTCTTACATGGAAGTCTTGCTAAATGGTTTATCCCAGGAGGTGATGGTGTCTTGTCTACCCTGTGTGTGAGAGTCGGGTGTTGTGACTGAACCATATCGAGCCGCTGTGCATGTCCTTTTGTAAGGATGACTAACTCCTATTGATTTTTAGATGGCGGGTCTGTGAAAGTGCCCGCTTAAGTGATATCGAACCTGGAAAAAGGAAATTTGACAACAATTTTGAGCAAATTAAAATCMAGAGGGTATCTCCTCTAGTAGGCACTATCTGCACAACCTGCAGTCTGCATTGTATTGGGTGTTTGTTTAACCTTCCTAATAAAGCCACTGTAACCTTGATGCCAGAGGAGGTCATATATTATAAAAAGCTGTCTATGCTAGAAATGAAATGGATGCTTCTGATAATGGATCAATATGGAGCACACACACACACACACACAGTCAGAAGTGAAACACTGTCGTCTCCTCCAGAGAGAGAGGAAAAAGACAAACAGATATCCCTTCCTTAGATATTTTGGAGGGTCCTCTCGAGATCTAAACATTGAGCTAAGAGGGGGATGAAAAAGCGTGAGAGATATCCTTCCTTTTTAAATTAACATCTGAGATGTGCCTGTCTTTGTGATTCCCCCTGTCTTGGTGCGTTTCTCCAAGACCTCTGAGATGTGGGGTCTCATTTTGCGTACACTATCTCTCCGCAGAGGCTGGGGAGGTTTTGGAGTGTAAGCTTCATACAGTCAGGCATAGCATACAAATGTATGCACACACACACACACACACACACACACACACACACACACACACACACACACGATAAGAGCGAGGGTGCACTTCACTCCTTTGCAGATTGTAGGCTCAATTATGACAGAGGGAGATACAGAATGGACATCATCTGCATATAAATGGATTCAAGAACCTAAAGGGAACAGGGCTGCATAGCTCATAATGGGGAGATCCCATCACACTCCTCTAACGGGGAAAAGTTATTAAAGTACAATCACATTGACAACAGGCCCTTCTCCTCTCCCCTTGTGATGCAAATTAAAGAGAAATTAAACAATTATCAATTGGTTTTTATTTCACCACTGCTCATTCTGTTTCTGGGTGTCATCATGCCATGGATTCTCCTGCTTTAAAGTTCCACAGATTCCTGCAGATTTCTTTACTGCAGCTAAGTAACAATTGAAAAGAAAAACATCCATCCATTTAAATGAGAACTTCTATGATATTGGTCATATTTGCATTTGCTCTACTTTAGAAAACCAATAAGTAGTTAAAAATGTCAGATAATTTCCATGTGTCCAGTTCTAAATGARATGTTGCCATTCTCAGACCCTCTTAGGTATATAGACAATAAGCTCGGTCCCCCCCCCCCCATCTCTCTTTTTTAGCTGTTTCCTCTCTTTCCTCCTCTACTGCTGTTTGATGTTGATGCTGGTTGACAGGTCCTTGGCTGATTACCTCTTGATAATCCTCTGATAGTGCCTCCTGATGTGGAGATGTCCACTTTGTAATCTCCCAAATCCTCACGTAATTATTGTGTGATCTACAGATAATCMTATCTGTGTCCTATAGGAGACACGTCAGAAGACAAAGGGATTGTAGTCTAGACAATGGAAAAAAAGAGAGGGAGAGAGAGGGGAAAGAGAGAGAGAGAGGGAGAAAGAGAGAGAGGAGGGGAGAGAGAGGGAAAAAGGACAATACTTTTCTCATCAATCACCTTGAAAAGGGGATATTTTACAATATTTTGCTTGATGTGCATGAGTATTAATGTACTGTTCCATTAAGAGTTTTTAAATTAAGAGTTTTTGGTTCTAATATATGAAGTGGCATTAAGTGTGTTGATGACTAAAACCATTCAGACTTATAAAAGGGTCAGTGTCATCAACCTTGATACGCATAAAAAACAACCATAATAATTTCCCAGTTCGTTCTGGTAGTTTTACTGAGTTAGGCTTTTATAGATGCCTTTCAATAGAGTGGTCATACATGTTAGCTGTAGAGATAAGGCATTTGAAATGACTTTACTATTTTGGAACTTTTGTGAGTGCAATGTTCACTTTTGTTTATTATCTTTTTCACTTGCTTTTGCAATGTAAACATACAAAAAAGCCAATTAAATTGAATTAAATTGATAAGTCAGTGAGACGGGGTGGCCCTGGCTCTGTGTAGGGGTGGGTCATGTCAATCAAACCAMGATCAGAGAGAGGCCTGTCACAGCAGGAGAGACTAGGCGCCCACTCCTGTCACACTACCACTTAGCAACACCCACTCCTCTTCAGCTAGTGTAGATATAAAAACATGTGAAAAAGACTTCTCTCTCTTTCATATACTGTAGCCATTCATTTTCACCCTCCAAATAATCTTTCGACTTTAATGGGTTTGCTACCGACATTTCTGTGACAGTAGCAGTTTTTTAAAGCTTGTTCTCGTATGAAAAAAACCAAACAATTTGAAATGTATTCATTCACTGAAGAATCACATTTAAATGACGAAAGAAATATTAAGCATGTGCACAGTAAGAGGCGGGATTAGGGTCAATTCCATTTCCCCTGGCAATGTCAGGAAGTCAATTGTAATTCAATTAATACATTTAAGTTAAATTCTTCTCCTAAATCTGCTTAATTCAAACAGAATGTAACCTAACCTGAGTAAAAAAAGTCAGATGAGAGTTGGCAGTGCAGCATTTTAAGATATACCACATTTGGGACATTGCTACAGTACTTTAGTCACATTCAGTCCAACATTTTCTTATTTGTTGCTTCAAGTAAAGAAGCATGYATTGTTTTCTCTTTGCATTTAATGTGTTTCCTTTCCCTTTGTCATTTTCATGCTTCGCTAACGTAATGTGTAAGAACGGACTTGATGATTCTGTAATGATGTGAAGATGCACTTACGGGCTTGAATTTACATATTAATGAAGGCTGATGCAGATTTTTACCTCACACGGCAACCAACAACGCCACCCGTTTCTCTTGGTGATTGTGTTTGTCGTGACGATGGACGGGGCCTGTACCTTTRAAAAAGCTGTTTTTCAATCACATCCAAACTCCATTTGCAGTTTGCGGTGTAGTTAAAATGATCACCCCTTATGATAGCCATGACTGTTGGATTGATTGAGCTGAGTGAGTTTAAGGTGCAGAGACAATACGTGGGGTACTGCGGGGTGAATGAGGCGAATAGATTGAATTGAAAAGAGACTATTTCAAAAAGCAATAAAACTGTGGCAAAACAACAACTAAAACAAAAGATGCTTAGACTGGATGGCCTATTGGAATRCCTCACAGTAAAATACTGTGCTCCAGAGTTGAGTTGATCTGGGATTTCTWCAATAAAAACTTTAATTTGCAATTACCTTCATGGAAATTTGGTGGTGAGGGTAGATGTTCATGTTTTATGGTTGTAGATGGAAAGTACTTGGATGCAAAACAAGCTCTCCTTTGAACACCTTTATTCACACTTTATTCTGACAAAAATCTCTTCAAACCGGCTCATTAGGGATAGTGTACCACAACATACCCCGCTAATAAATAATAATATTTACAAACAATGGTATGAATTATTTTTCATATCATTTTATTAACACACAATGTCACAAAATAAGTCAAACACTGTCTCTTGTTTTCAGAAATATGCTATAGTGGAAAAACCTATTACCAAAACCACATTTGCACCCCAGCACCATGCAGGCAGTAGAATGGTTGTTGATTACAGGGTATATGACGTATGAGACTCTCTGTTATYTTAGTGTGAAAGACAAATGACAGCATGCTTCTGTGATGAGAATAGAGATACAGTAACACACATACATTCATCAAATTGTTTTGTTGTTTTTAAGTGTAGAGATGTGTGGCATACACTAAATGCCCAAGCCCCAAGCACATCTTTAAAAGTTGCTGTTTCAACAATCAGTATAAAGGCCTCTGTCTGTGTGTATAGTCTTCTGCAGTGTAAACTGGGACAACACTAGAAGTGAAGCTTCTGTCTGTGTCCCTCCCTGTGCTTTGGCTGACTGCCCAAGGATAGGGTCATTTACACGCCTGTGTCCACCTTAATCTGGGGGCAAGGATTGATACGGTGTGGACTTAAATCAGGACAAATGGCCTCCTCCTCTGCGTTTACACATGAGTTTGACCTATACTGGGGAAGACAGGGAGCAGGAGAGAGAGGGAGAGGGAGAGAGAGAGAGAAAAGGGCCACCGTAAGAGGCTTAGCCAGAGTAAACGGCATCGAGAGGTGGAGTGTGAAGTGTAACCTAACAGATGATGAGAGTGTGTGTGTACTGTAGTACTGTATGTGTGTGTGCACTGTGGTGTTTGCGCGTGTGTATGTGTATGTCGGTATCTGTGGACCAGTAGAAGAAAGGAGGCAGCATTGTCTATGAAGTGGTCAATGGCCCTGCTCATCATTACATTACGCTCTTATGACCTAACACAAAACACACAGGTTCTTTCAGATATTCACAGCGGTGTTTTGAAAGAGCCACAATCAAATGAATCTTCAAAGTGTTTTATCAGGTATCATCAAAATATCATTTGGAAGCAGGATGGCGACTGGGGAGGGTCGCCCTGCATATGAATATGAATGGAGTGTTGCTGTTGCTCTGCTGTTGCATGGCTAGCTCCGAGCTCGGAAAGAAGGAGCAAAGCTCTAACACTCTTAATAATTCACCAACGCAAATTAAAATTTAAAGAAAATATTTGACAGCAAACTGGTTGAAGGGTCACGGCTTCGCTTCTCACTGAGTTTATCTGAAATGCCTTTCAAAGTAGCAGGTGGACTGTGCTTTTAAAAAGCAAGGAAGTATATTTCAGAGATTTGGTTTTTCATTATTAAAATATGAGTGTGACTTAATTAAAAATGTAAACAAAGCTTTTTACTGAGTATGTCATAATGCTTGAGGGAAGACTGCTGTTGTCCCTCTTTTCTTCTCCTTGTTGAAAGGCCGTCACATACAGTACAAGGAGTTGTATGCATTTTACTGCAGAATTCCGTCTATACTGAGCTTTATAGAGACATTTAGTGTCTCTTGATTTGTAGTCCTGTACTTGTTAATATAATACATATGCAGGTCAAACTTCTTAAACAACACAACCAGGGAATTACTGTGCTACAGAATAACTACTACAAATGTATTTATTTATTTAAAGGGATGGTTCGGGATTTACTTCCCCAGAGTCAAATGAACTTGCGGATACCATTTTGATGTATCTGCATCAAGTGTGACGGAAGTTAGAGGTTGTTTCGTGAGGATGCTAGGAGTTAGCATTTGCTCACCAAAGAACCTCTAACTTAATACATACTTGACCCTGATACATAAAAATGGTATCCACAAGTTTATCTGACTCCGGGGAAGTAGATAAAGGTATTCATTGCCAAAATCCCAAACTATCCCTTTAAGTAAATGCCTAAACTGATTGCAAAGGGGACACACACTTCTTAACTGCATGTACTGAACTAGCGTGTTGTCAAGTATTTTCATGTGTTATTCCAAAGTAATGACTCTAACATAATGTTAGGCCTATGTAATATAATGTGATTATCTACTGCTTATCTACTGCTAACACTGCCCCTCTCTCTCTGTTTGGTCTCTGTAGCTGTTGCAGTCTCTCTAAGCCGCTGGTCCAGATTTCATTTCTTATTTTTAGAAATGTCGTTTGAGCATCTGCTTCTGGAAATAAATGAAAAGCCTTGCGTAACAGGTAAATCAACTAAAACGACCCAGTTTTTGCAACAACAAAAAACTTGTTCTGCAATAAGATGATTTGGGGATTTCTCCTTTTTACAAAACCAGAGAATTGAAAGGATTCCAACATGTGTACAGCTTAGTGGGATTGTTCCAAAATGCATCTCCGTTTCTAAGACGGTAATAATCCAAGATGTTCTTTTGAAACCTTTTAGTGGATTGATGACTAAAGATTGAGCTTGATTTGTGTATAAAAAAATMTGTGAAACATGTTGTTTGTTTATGTGTTTCTTTCATGGCTTTTAGCCCTACTGATGAGATTCAAGAAAATATTGAAGTTCATATCTGTTCACACAAATAATGCATTGTGTTAAAGCATATGCATGTTGAACAAGGGACGTCTGACAAAARGCTGCTATCCCTTTCATATTCATATGAGAAACAGAGGACACTGAAAAAATAATTTCTGGTGTATTTTATCTTCACTGTCATATTACAGCCAGGTCTTGTCTCACATTTTAATTCTGACTCATTAGTTTCTCTCTCTGCAGTTCTCTTGCTTTAAAGTCAAATATTGGTATAAAATTGTCATTGCACAGTGAATGTAAGCTTTACTTGAGTGATCTGATATTATKYCGAGACAAATTTGATTTGCAAATAGCTCCACATTTAATGAAAAATTGCAGTGACTACTGATGTGAGGCAGGTAATTGGTTGAAGTAGCACTCATCCAAAATGATATGCCCCTAGAACACAACCATTCTGTAGTTCACTGAACCACCTTGGTTACATCAGCATGATAATGTTGGAGACGTGTGCACCTCTAACCAGGATGAACAAAAACACTTAGAGAAAATAATTTTGCAGACAGACCAGTGTTCTCTGAGGAACTAATCTCCTTATTGACCAACTCCCTCCGCTGTGTGTTTAACTGCATCTACGCAATTGATTGGTCATTCTGCCCGTTATCTGCCTTGAACAGACATCCGTTGATCCTCTCCTCTCTCTCTCTCTTTTACTGAACAAAAGCCTCTATCTATTTGTAATGTCTTTCTTCTCCCTCTGCTCCGCTTATTTGGACGACGTCAAACACAGCTGAGCAACGCCTGGTTGGTTGGACTAAGCTGCTGAGAAGTCATTTCCGGAATGGGACAGTTTCTACATGCATCCAATCCGAACCTCGGATCCTATTACTGTGAGTCCAGGGACAGGTCTTTAGAAATGTAAGATCTTTTTTTTTTTTTAAACAGGAAATAGCTTATTTACTTAAGTATTCAGACCCTTTGCTATGAGAATCAAAATTGAGCTCAAGTGCATCCTGTTCCCATTGATCATCCTTGAGATGTTTCTAGACTTTGATTGGAGTCCACCTGTGGTAAATCCAATTGATTGGATATGATTTGGAAAGGCAAACACCTGTCTATTTAAGGTCCCACAGTTGACAGTGCATGTCACAGCAAAAACCAAGCAATGAGGTCAAAGGAATTGTCCGTAGAGCTCCGAGACATGATTGTGTCAAGGCCCAGATCTGGGGAAGGGTACCAAAAAATGTCTGCAGCATTGAAGCTCCACAGGAACACAGTGGCCTCCATCATTCTTAAATGGAAGTCATTTGGAACCACCAACACTCTTTCTAAAGCTGGCGGCCCGGCCAAACTGAGCAATCGGGGGTGAACAAGATGGTCACTCTGACAGAGCTCCAGAGTTCCTCTGTGGAGAAGGGAGAAACTTCCAGAAGAACCGGCACTCCAACAAACAGGCCTTTATGGTACGGTGGCCAGACGGAAGCCACTCCTCAGTAAAAGGCACATGAAATCCTGCTTGGAGTTTGCCAAAAGGCACCTAATGATAACCAAGATTCTCTGGTCTGATGAAACCAAGAGTGAACTCTTTGGCCTGAATGCCAAGCGTCCCGTCTCGAGGAAACCTGGCACCATCCCTACTGTGAAGCATGGTGGTGTCAGCATCATGCTGTGGGGATGTTTTTCAGCGCCAGGGACTGGGTAGCTAGTCAGGATCGAGGGAAAGATGAACGGAGCAAAGTACAGAGAGCTCCTTGATGAAAACCTGCTCCAAGTGCTCAGGACCTCAGACTGGGGTGTAGATTCACCTTCTAACAGGACAATAACCCTAAGCACAGAGCCAAAACCAACGCAGGAGTGGTTTTGGGACAAGTCTCTGAATGTCCTTGAGTGGCCCAGCCAGAGCCCAGACTTGAACCCAATCAAACATCTCTGGAGAGACTAGAAAATAGCTGTGCAGACACTCCCCATCAAACCTGACAGAGCTTGAGAGGATCTGCAGAGAAGAATGGGAGAAACTTCCCAAATACAGGTGTGCCAAACTTGTACCGTCATACCCAAYAAGACTCAAGGCTGTAATCACTGCCAAAGGTACTTCAACAATGTACTGAGTAAATACTAATGTAAATMTGATATTTCAGTTTTTTATTTATAATATATTTGCAAAAAAAACAGCTGTTTTTGCTTTGTCATTATGGGATATTGTGTGGAAATTGATGTGGGGGAAAAAACAATTTCATCCATTTTTGAATGAGGCTGTAACGTAACAAAATTTGGAAAAACTCAAGGGGTCTGAAAACTTTCACTGTATGCACTGTATACAGTCAGTATTTCTCAACATGAAGAGAGAAAAAGCATGTCACATATTTTAGGATATTGAATGAGTCCCTATCCTGCCATAGGAAATGTCCATGTGTGATCTTCGGAGTAATCCCTATGTCATATGGGTGCAAATCAACAAAACTCCAAATATGCGTTGGAAATGGTCTGTATTCTCTAGTCTAGAATATCAATGTAAATATATCATGTAAAGATATCCCCTGATATGGACCCTTTTCGGCCAGTGTGTGTGTGTGTGTGTGCGTGCGTGTGTGTGTGTGTGCATGTGTGTGTGTGTGTGTGTGCGTGCGTGTGTGTGTGTGTGCATTGCTCTGTATATGAGGATGTTTATGTATATGCATGGTGTGCGACCACTATGTGTTTTCTTCAGCAGATTCAGGCTCTCAAGATGAGCCTCTCATTAAACTTGTTTCACTGTGTTTGCATTGATGACATAGTGTGACAGCTTGTCTAAGTAATGAATTCAAATAAAACTTTAAGAGCATGTGGGCATCCATCTGGGGAAAACACAAATGTAGCATGTCAACGTTTTGTTATTCCATTAAAAACCACTTTATAATAATACGACAACAACTTAATTCCACAAATATTCCAAGAACAAGGGAACCATAATAAACACTAACAATCCAAAAAGCTGGACTGTAGTATTGTCTTTTGTGAAAGCCCTTATCACATGTTGATGCTATATTTTCTGTATTAGATACATACGAAAGGTGCTGTTAATGACACAAGTGTTCTCTGTCAGGTTATTTGTGCTGTTACAGGGCTAGGAAAGGTACTGGCCACATCTCCAGCCAGTGTTTAGCTAAATGAATAGACAAAGACCAGAGCAGATGATCCACAGTTAATTAGTGGTGTGGGTTGGGAGAATAATGAGAAAAATACAAATTAGCCTTGTTGTAGATACCAGGCGACAAATCCTCATACAGTGCAACACATCTACAGTAGGTCCATGCTTATACTGTAGATGTTTTCCTTAAACAATATAAAACATTATTTTGTGGATGCCCTTCTGAATAGTAACCACATGTTCTTTTTTTTAAGGAATACTGTATAGATTTTCCTCATTATAGCAACCTGGTCCACCACAGGTGTGCTTTTTCTGTGGAAGGGGCTTTAGAATGCTTTATTTGTCCCAAAGGTCTAACAGGCTGTCACAGTGGCCCTCTACTACCCAGGCCATGAACAAGTCCCTTATGAATTATTGTAGTGTGTGTGTGTGTGTGGGGGGGGGGGGGGGGGGGGGGGGGTGAAATGTGAATATATTTTGGTGAAATGTGAATATATTTATTATAGTTTTATCTAAAAACACAATAAAAAAAATAAAAAAAACATTTATTCACTGAGGATGGTCCTCCCCTTTCTTTTTCAGGGGAGCCTCCACAGCAGTACAGTGGTGGTAGTAGGCAGAAGAAGGGACATTGTAAATTGTGTTCTTGGATTGTGAATGTACTGAGACATTTAACCTATTTCCCTGGATTTTCCTGAGCTGAAATAATGATGTGTTTTTATTGGATATCATAATGGACAATGTGTGTGTGGGTGATTTTGAATAACTTTTTTTTACAGCAACATCGTGATAACATTGTTACCAAATGATTGAGAGGGAATGTTGTATTTGGAAGGTGGATGTGCACCAGTGTGGTTAAGATAACACTCACAATGATTGATGGAGTTACCCCCTATGCAGTATATGAGAGATCACCATGATGTCACAATAGCAAGAAAATGTAGTTCCGATAGAGAAAATTGCATTCTGTGCATGGTTCTCTGCATGGTTGTGCTCTGTATTTACAAATCAGTAATCAGATAATGTAGTTGACAGTACGGTTAGGAGCCGGCAAAATTGACTTTCCAATAATATGAACAATATTATTGTCAATGTCGCAGTGTTATTTTATGATGTAATCTCGAAATTATCCAGCAGATGACTGTAGTGAGCCACTACCGCCATTAGCTGGCTATGGGAGGTTAAATTGCCACGTCCAAAAATGTTTGATCAAAATAAACAATGAACATTGATATGATAGCCCGTGCCTGTTCACTCATTCATAGATGCAGGATATCATATTAAAGCATATTACAGTCTTTTAAACATACGTTTTTATTTTCTGTGTATAACATTAGCTATTAGCAAGCAAGCAATTAGTCCAAACCTGGTAGTTAGATGGCTAGCAGAGGAAAACAACTCTCAAATTGCTAGCTAGTGCACTTTCGGGTAACCTCGTAGTCCAAGCTCAATGTATGGCAGGCTATGGAACCATCATCGGCATCGGGTAAGGAAATATTTGTGTGCTGATTTAGCTACCATGCCATCTAATTAATTGAAAACGAGGTTGGCTTGCTTGCTAACATTACATTACATGACTGACATCTGCATTCATCCATGCATGCTGGCAAGATAGCCAATACAATGGCAAGGCAGGGACAGCTAGCTAGCTATCGCACGCACTGSCAGGCAGCTTGTGGTCATTCAGTGTTCAAACAAGATAGCTGAAAAATAATTAAACAATAACTGGAACTTAGCTAGCTAACCAGCTTGTTAGCTAGTTAGTTGTAGGCTACAGATGGGCTAGCTAACATTAGACATTAGATGCATGTTTTTGCATACATGCATGCTGCACAGTGCCGGTGGGTTAAGATTGGATCAGTTAAAATACAGATTAGCTATCTATCCATCATTGCAATTAGAGCTAGCTGGCTGGCTATGRATTTAGAAAAAAATACGTACGAACGAAGCAAACTAGCTATCTAGCTGACAACCTAGAAAAATGGAGGCTTGATAACAAGTGAGTAGTGCTGATGATTTTATAAAAAGGTTAGAAAACGGACTATATTCATAAAATAATCTAGCTAGCCTGTCGGTGGTCTGAATACGGTTTTCTATGCATTCCTATGCATTCTAGCTTTCCGACGCACGCAACCCGGAACAACCAGAACGGCTTTGACTGCAAACATGCTGATTTAGTTTATGCTCAGTGCTTATTAAGGATATAAAATACATGGAGGAGCTACACCATGAATATTGGTTAGTTAGGCTACATACACAACTGTACATATGATCTATGGATATTAGGGAGGAGCGCATTTTAGGGAATAAAACCTGTGATTGGTGAAGCATATATAATTGCACAGGATCAGGCTCTACAGATGATTAATGTTCACTGTCCTGAATCTGAATATATGCAAGCTAATCAAATTAATCAGAGGGAGAGCTGATTGGTTTATGGGTTGCCGTGTTGTTGCCATGTCATTAAATCCATACTTGGCCGGCTGCAATGCTCAACGAAAGAGAGGGAAAATATTCATTGAAATGGGAAGACAACACATTATGTTGAAACAGGGCGAAGGTGTGTTTATATGTGTGTACCTCTACTGTAAACTTCACAAATCCCCATCCAAGCTGAAAAGGCCATACATGTCAAATCACAAATAGTCGCTTTAAGACATGTATAGAAACACACACACACACACACACACACACACACACACACACACACACACACACACACACACACACACACACACACACACACACACACACACACACACACACACACACACACACACACACACACACACACACACACACACACACACACACACACGCTTTGCCCATGATTGAAGAAGCTTCTAATATAGTTTTCTTCTCCTTCCCAATCTTTTACAGTACTTTGCCACAGCTATGAATGCAAAGAAACGGAATCAATTTCAGGCAATATTTCCTCTTGCGAAAAAGGTCGAAGTGAGAAAGCAGGTTACGGCTGATCTAAAATAATATAACAGTGTGCGCGTGCGTGTGCTGTGTGATATTACCGATGATAGAGGAGAGAGTCAGGGGAATTTTAATTAGCTCCAGTACTGAAGCAGCTTGGAGGCCTTGGAGGGAAAAGGATCGATCTATGTCGCAGCAATCTATGCTTGGTACTGCAGAAGATACCAAGAGAAGTTATAAATGTTGCTCTTTTTCCACTCTTTCTTTTCTGCCTCAAACTATGCTTAGTACGAAGGGAACAGAGACAAGTTTGAAATGTTATAGTATTTTCTACCTTTTCTGGCTTTCTTTGAGGCCTGAATAAGGCCAGCTAAAAAGAGAGCTGGATGTGAACTGAACATAGTACTGATATATATATATATATATATATATATATATATATATATATATATTGTATATTTGGTGGAGATGTGCTCACTGTGTATGATGACTGATCAGTTATAGTCAGCTCATTTCCACTTCCACTTCTATAATTGTGAGTCCATCTACTGGGGAGGGTTTCATGACTGAATGGAGACCTAGAKAGTGTCAAGAGAAGAAAGAGGGGTGCAACACATTAGATGCTTTTTTATTTAACAACACAGGAAAACGCCAACCAGACTGATAAGAGAGGCAACAGGGATTTTATCCATAGAGATTTTTTTAATTAAATCAATAGTTAATCATAAATTATTTAGGGAGATATTTAACCAGACATTCTCAACAGACTTTAAGTATTGTAGAAATATTCTCTGCCATTTTCTGTGGTAATTAATCAACATCTATGTTCCATTTTTCTCTCCCGGTCTCGTCTCCTCCATCTTTATGTGTGAGATGACTTCACAGAGTCAAAGGCAGATCGCAGAGTGTGGCTCACGGAGAGTGGCTCACGGAGCACGGCTCACGGAGCATGGGGGTGCGGGGTTAGCTCATCCAGGTGGTATTATGGTTGCCATGATTGGTCTATTCATGCAGGGTCAGTGACGGTGATGTCCAAACCAGTCTTGACTTACCACTTGATGCCTCTCCTTTAATCTCATCCGTCTTTAGGAATATCAATGACTGCAGCAAACACATAGCTACATTCTTCAAACAGGACCGGCGCCATCTTTTCTTCCAGGCTGCAGATATAATTGATATGGATGAAAGGAGGGAATTAGTTCCTGGCTGTCCTTGCTCTCCTCTTGCACACCAAACACTGTTTGAAGATCACTCCATGAGCTGGGGGTTGGTCAAAGAGGTGTCAGTGACAATGAAGGGTAAAGATGTCACCATGACGACGCTCACAAAGAAGTGTTGGTGTCTGGAAGCGATGTTATTTATGTTTTGTAGAGAATCACATGCAAATATTTCACCCTGAAAAAAAACATATACAACCAATAAAGGGCATAGCTAAGCAGCTGAAAAAAGGGGAACACACACACACACACACAGGAATTGAAACAGCAAAGGTCCTCTCTGTTTTATGCTGTTATAATAAAAACATCTTGGTGTTTATGGCAGCATGAAGGAGGGGCGGTTATAATTTGGACAGACTCAGAGGTTCTCCCTGTTTAACACACAGCTCTGGGAAGGGTGACACAGCGCCTCGCTTTTATTAACTGGTTCTTTACAATCACTTTGGCACTAATTTCGGAACCATGATGTCATTTTTCAAAACTCTAGACACAAAACTCACAACCAATGATTAAAATGCAAATTTTTCAAACCTCTAACACTTTTTCCAATTGCTTGGATACAATACACATAAAGCTAAGATCCTTTGTTCATGAACTAAATTCACCTGTTTAAAATGACACAACTTAACATCAAAGTATTACCATCAAATGCAATTCACACATTACATCTGAGATGACTGTCTATTAATTTAATTTCAATGATCTAACTATCAATTGATACGACTGCTCAAAATGATAAGTAACTGTTACTGACAGTTACTCTTAATGCATAGTTTTATGGAAACTGACTTCCAAGTTTCAGGATAACGTGATCCATTGACACCAATTACCGTGGAACATCAACCAATTGGACTACGGCTGTATATTTCATCATCATTCTTTATCAGACACTGTTTCTATGGTCCCATTACCACTTTTCCAGACCATGTTTTCAGATTTGACATTACTGTACACTCACCGGCCACTTTATTAGGTACACCTATCTAGTACTGGGAAAGACCCCCTTTTCTTCCACAACAGCCTGAATTATTCATGGTGTGTACGTTAATAGATGCCATTCTGCACACCACTGTTTAAAACAGCTGTTATTTGAGCATTTGTGGCCTTTCTGTTAGCTTGAATGAGTCTGGACATTCTCCCTGACCTCTCTCATTAACAAGGTGTTTTTGCCCATAGAACTGCAGCTCACTGAATGTATTTTGTTTATCGCACCATTCTCTGTAAACTCTAGAGACGGTCGTGTGTAAATATCCAGGAAAGCAGCTGTTTCTGAGATGCTGGAATCACCATGTGTGGCATCAACAATCATACCACGGTCAAAGTTGCTTAGATTACGCATCTTGTCCGTTCTAATGTTTGGTCGAACAACATCTAAAGCTCTCTACTCTACATACTCTATATATTGAGTTGCAGGCAGCCACATGATTCGCTGTTTAATGTAACCTTCCTTGATGAGCTAAATCAGGTCTGTAGAGCTGATGGCATGACCTATGTCATTGTGTGGGATAATGTCAGGTTCCACCATGCTCAAATGGTGCAAGCATGGTTTCAGGCCCATCCACAATTTACCCACCTGTACTTACCTCCATAACTCTCCTTTCCCGATTGAGGAATTTTTCTCCACATGGAGGTGGAAGGTATATGATAGGCGCCCTCACAAACAAGCCACTCTCTCCAGGCCATGGATGACTCATGCAATGACATCACGGTAGACCAGTGTCAGGCCAGGATTGCCCGAAGATTCTTCCCAAGATGTTTGGCTAATGAAAACATCCATTGTGATTTGGATGAGAACCTGTGGCCAAATCCACAAGACAGGATTGATGGAAATATAGAAGTACAGTAATCAATCTTTTGTTTTGCTTTTTACAGTAAGCCAGGTGAGGAACACTGCAGTTGACCTTTAACTGTTTTAAATTTTTTTGTAGCGAATATTTTTTGCTTGATTCAAAGAAACTATGTTGTTATTTTTATTTTTTATTTTATTTATATTTCTTTTTTTTTTTTTGGCTCTGTCTCTTCTTTTTTCTTGATTACTTTTTTGTTTTTGATTTTTTTATTTTTTTTTTTATTTTATTTTTTTTTATTTTTTTAATTTTTTTTATATTATTTTTATTTTTCTATTTAATTTTTTTATTATTTTTTTTTTTTTTTTTATTATATTTATATTATTTTTATTTGATTTTTATTTTTTTATTTATTTGTTTGTATTTTGTTTGTTTTGATACTTAACGTTTTTTTGTAAGTTTTTATTTGATATTTTTTTTTTTTATTCTTTATATTTTTTTTTTCTGATATATCTCATTCATAAAATTTCATATTTTGTTCAATGATTCCACTGTGTGTAGTATTCCTCTACTAGTCTTTCAGTGATGTATTTACGTGTAGTAGCATAATGAAATATGTATCACATATTTTGTAGTAGCAATATTTAATGATTGTACGAACAACTACACAGGGAACTATCGGTATCTTGTGTGTGGGTGATCTAAATGAATGTTCCAATGGTATTTCACGATAAATTAAGTTATTTGAACCAATGATTCTGCAAGTGCAAGGTTTCTTTAAAGATATGAATGCACAATGCAATGTTTTGAACATTGGACATACAGCCTGTGTTACAAGTGATGACCATTTTGAGTTTTGTGTCTAGAGTTTTGAAAAATGACCACAAGGTTCTGAAATTAGTGCCAAAGTGATTGTAAAAAACTGTAACTGGTTCTTTAATTGGACTTKATCAACAAAGAAGACTGAATGGAGAGAAAAACAAGGGTCAACAGATCTATAGTATAGTCTATTACCACGAAGATGATGGTAGGTGTTGAGAAAGAGTCAAGATGCCCCAGCCCATAGAAAGTGTTGGGGATTGTGTGTGTGTATCTGTGTGTGCGTGTGTGTGTGCATACGACCCTGTGCGTGTGTGATTTTTAAACTAGTGCAAAGTATGTAGGTCATGAATTGTAAAAAGTGCAGATTACCATTTCCTGTTCTCCATCCCATTAATCAAGGCTTTTCCATCGAGTCCCTGCAGAGAAAACAAGGAAAAAGACCATGTTACTTCAAGATTAATCTATTAATCAAATGACGCATGAAGAAGAAGTACCTGGAATGCAAGCTTTATCTCAACACAAGCGATGGCACACACACACCCACACCCACACACTTCATCTCGCTGTGRGTCTCTGTATTGGCTGGGGACAAGGGAGGCATCCAGGGATTCCGTTATGAGACTGTAATGACTCAACTCTCAGCACTGACTGGCAGAAGTCCTGCTGAACGAGTTGCAATGGAATGAGCTGAAATGCTGCATACAGTATATCATTAACACATTATTAGCACCTGCTTAGCACTTTCAACTGAGTTTCGTAACTGGCAGAAATGGTCTGAAGGGGAAAAAATGTGTGTAAAGACCATGTGTTTCTGTTCGACCGTGATGTGGTTATCCTTAAGTGAAAAAGAAATGTGATGTGCCAAAGTAAACCTGAATGAGTGAGTCAGCGAAGGAAATGAAATAATAATCAGTCTGAATAGCATGCCTCTGTCTCTGGCCCAACCAAGGACATAACAACAGCATATGGACCTCAGTCCTCAATACAAACATGAACTGCCACTTCTGATTCATACCAGSAATATTCTGCATTCAAATTGAGCATGGAAGAGCTGTTTGGGTGGACAACTGCTCCTGCATGCCACAAGACTGTTAGCCCGTTGATAAAGGCATAAGCATGGAGAGCTAACAAGGTTTCTGATCTCAGAGAAGGTTACTTATCACCCGAGCGTGGTTCAGTGAACCACCTTCGTTAAACTCCAGCCCTGAGACCTCACACCAATCCCTGTGCCTGGACCAAGTCTGACTTCCACACAATCCCTGGACCTGAGCCAAGGCTCTTCCACACGATCCCTGGACCTGAGCCAAGGCTCTTCCACACGATCCCTGGACCTGAGCCAAGGCTCTTCCACACGATCCCTGGACCTGAGCCAAGGTTCTTCCACATGATCCCTGGACCTGAACTACAGTAAGCCATACATCCCTCCTCAGATCTGAATTTTATTATTTCAGTTTTATCGGACTCATTTCATTCTTTTAATTCCCTTCCTTTTTTTCTTTTCTTGTTCTTCTCCAGATCTGATCTGACATGAAGGCCACACTTTAAAGATGGAGGCAGCAGAGGAGATGTCAGAGTAGGCCGGTGTGGACTAACTGATGGCCATGTTTAAAGTAGTAATGATGGGCTATTGTCTCCTCAGAGCTGCCAGCAGGCTGGAGGGGAGAAGGCTGCTGCTCCTCTTCTCTGCCCTGGTCCCTCATTAAGCCCTCACAAAAGCTGCTTTACCGCCAACACACGGAGCGAGAGAGGCAAGAAACACAGGAGCAAGCACGCAAGGACACACACACACACACACACACACACACACACACACACACACCACACACACACACACCACACACACACACACACACACACACACACACACACACACACACACACACACACACACACACACACACACACACACACACACACACACACACACACACAACACACACAACACAACACACAAATTAATTCACATTTGAACAGGACTGAGCTTAATTTCTCTCTGTAATGTTTCTCCTATCACTGTGTTTTTCTAGCCCTCTCCCCCTTCCCCTTCCTTCTCCTCCCCTCCTCCTTAGCCTCCTCCTCTTCTTTGTGTCAGTKAGGACTGTGTTGGGAGAGAGTGTGTCTCTTGCTGTGGGAGAATAGATCCCCTTTAGGGATCTGCAGCCAGGCGTTATCCTGTCCAGGTACAGACAACCTGCTTACATGCTGCATTTGTCAGTTGAGGGCGAAGGCCGCTGTTCTGTGCTGTGTGCTTGTTACATACATGGTCATATTACATGCTCCTAATGACACATGTTCTCCTGGTGAGTCACACAGCACCCGCAGGGCCAGAAGGTCACGGTTTAAAAGAGGGGATGAGAGAAAGAACAACAAATCGGGGGAGGGGCAGATGCTGTAGAAAGCAGAGGGATTAGAACAGGAAGCATTTATTCCAACTCATATTCAAWAATGATTACTAGTGTATCTCACATACATGGGGATATTTCATGGTTCAAAGTGSATCTTTTCTGAGGGAGTTGGACTATCTCCACCTGTTATAATCATGGTGCTGTTTCAGTGATACATCAAAGCCTTATCACCTGGAGTCTTCTGAGGCTGGTAGAGCTGAGGCAGGTATGAAGCACAGAGGGATCTATTGACATGTTCCTCCCCATGGTACCCACTGGGTGATGGGTTTTTCTAGCTGTTCTGGCTGCTGACGTTGCCCCCCCCTGGGAGTGCTCACACGTTAATAAGGAACCAAACACACTGTTTCCGTGTGCAATCACAGACTTGGCTCGGCCAGCAGATAACATTGATCCGTGTGTGGAGCGACAATGTTTTTAATCAACTAAGACAAAGAGAGGAGAGAGAATGGAAAGTCGCCTGATTAGGAATCTGAAAACAGGTTTTAAAAAAGACTAAAAACATTGGTGGATGAACAGTATATTTTACTGTGTACTGTAAAGTGTTTTCCACTAGTGTTCTGAATGAATCCACTCCTTGTAATTCAGGAGAGCAGAGTCGTGTCCCAGTAAAAAAACAAACACCACAAACACCAAACACCACTTCACCTCACTTAGAGGGCCAGTGCCCTTACTGGAGAAAATAACCACAGGGAGGACATTTTTTTTGTTAAAGAACAAATCAACTAAACAACAACACAAAAACTTTTTATGATACCAACAAATGAAGCCTGAACATATTCCTCCTCCTTCTGGTCTTCCTCGTCGCCTCGACTGTTCCTCCTCGGTGATTGGATCATTAAAGGACAAAGTCTGAGGGCTGTCTGCCATATCAGTGTCTATGCATAAACCACAAGGCAATGCAAGGGGATGGCAGAGTTCTGTTTGACAAATACTCCCTTTTCTCTTCTCTCTCCTGGGTTGCACTGTTGAAGGGCTTGGTGGCATTGATTTAAATTGTGGTCTGTTTTGATGGATTTATGTACATTTACTCAAGAGCACACACACACACACACACACACACACACACACACACACACACACATACACACACACACACACACCACACACACACACACACCACACCACACACACACACACACACATAGCAGAGAGGAGTTGTTTTAAAATTAATTTGAGATCTATGCCTAACCCTGTGCGTGAGAGAGAGAGAGACAGGGGGGGGGGGGGGGGGTGTCTGTGTCTGTACGTAAGTGTCTGTGTTTGTGTCTGTGACAGTGGCGATAAGTGAGTGGCAGGTGATGGTTGGTATGCATCTGGTCTGTTGTCTCCATGGTGTTGGTAATGAGCGATCGGGACTGCTGTCCTTGGTGAACGATGGTGACTCAAAAACATTTTTCTTGCTGTTCTTTCCCTCAGCTAAATTTCAATTCCCTGCTGGAGTGTGTACGGAACCTTTACACAACATACCTCTGATCGTGTCTGACATGCTAGCACCTCTGAAGTATATTCAGGACTTTTTGATAGGAAAACAGAATAGAGAAAGACATTCTCCTGAGCGTCTATGCAAACACAAAGCTCCTCATTGCTCCTCTGTGGTGTGTGTGTGTGTGTGTGTGTGTGTGTGTGTGTGTGTGTGTGTGTGTGTGTGTGTGTGTGTGTGTGTGTGTGTGGTGTGTGTGTGTGTGTGTGTGTGTGTGTGTGTGTGTGTGTGTGTGTTGTGTGTGTGTGTGTGTGTGTGTGTGTGTGTGTGTGTGTGTGTGTGTGTGTGTGTGTGTCTCCATGGCTAGTCTCCTCCCCTATAGGAGGGGAAGTTAGATGATACAGCCATATAAATAGATGGCTCTGTGGGGATTAAAACTCTCCTTGCTTGTTTTTCTGAGGAATTGTTCTTTGACACGTCTTCAGGCATGTACATGTTGAAGCATCTCAAGATTAAACAGTCTATTTCAACACTGCAAATACCAGCTTAGGGAATTTGGATGTGCTGAGGACAATAGTCTGGCTTGAGCAGCAGTATGGTAAAAATATATTTGGATTCAAGATGGTAGAATTGTGTGGAGAATGTCGATGCTAACATTTTATATTTCCTAGTTTGCTTTTCATTTCCTCCCTGGTATGTTAACTTGTATCCTCCCTATTGCCTTCTTTCAGTTACTACTGAACATACACGTATATACACATGTGCATGAACACAGTTTGAGGTTCAGTCAGTAAAACATTTGGTTTCTTTAGTTAGAATCAGATTGCTCATGAAATTGATCGTACGTATTGCTGCCTTTGGGGATGAGTTATCTAACCTAACACCTCTTCTGCTTAGTCTTACCCCATCCCTCTATCCCCCCATTCCTCCCTCTCTCCAACAAATAAAACAACTCTGAGGTTTTCCTCTGTTCCCTCACCTCTCATATATATGCATTTACATTTTATAGACTGCATACATACTGTGCCTGCATGCACCTCAAACAGAGCATAAATAATACAGAACGTATAATATTTACAGCCAATTATGGTTGAGAAAAGTCACCCTCCATCATATCTATCCTTCCACCTTATAAAGTACCACTGGAGGTGATTGAGTGCTCTGGGGCCTGAGTGATTATGCTGATCGTTAGCCGCTTCTTAGCTCGCTGGGTTATTGATCATCACAAAGACAAAGGAAAAGGCTGTTTCAGCTTCCACTTCCCAGCTCCCAGTACAGAAGTCATCTGAAGAAGCCAGAAGACGCATACAGACTTCTGTCTGTCTGTCTGTCTGTGTCTGTCTGTCTGTCCTTTCATTGGTCCAAATGACCACTTTCATTCCTATGTACAGTATTTCACAGAAACCAACATTTGGGATTTAATCACTTTTGGTATGCCATGGAACAATAGGAACAGACCCTGTTCTTATTGAGGCTGCTGGAAATATATCACCTTCCAACATATTCAATATTTTTGCAAAGCAAATATTCAGTAAATACAACCAAAACATTTGGGCAAGTGTGGGTTGAATAGTTGTTGCAAAAGAGACAGCCATTTGAATAATAAACTAGCAGGCGTCAGACAATAAGCCTTCTGTCTCTCTCCCTCTCTCCTTCTCTCTCTCCCTCTCTCCTTCTCTCTCTTCCTCTCTCTCTTTCTGCCTCTTCRTTTTACTCCAGAAATCTTTATGCCTTGACGAAATCTAATCAAAAAACCTTCTGAAATAGTGTTGGGTTAAACTTCAACTCTGAGCGGTGCAGTTATAGCTGTTTCCCTCTGTCTTTTCAATCAGGTTCTCTGTAGGACAGGGCTGGAGCCACATCGCCTACAGGCAGAGACCCATTTCACCAAACCCTCATAGGCATCATTTAAATAAAGGGTCACAGGAGGGGTTCCCCCTAATAATGCTTTCTGTCACGAATCAAACTGAACACCCTCAGCGAACCCCAGTGTGTCTCACTCAGCTCTAACTTCTGATTTGTTTCCCCCCAACTCAGCCATAGAGGAGTTTTTTGTTGGAGAGGGAATGAGGGTAGGGTTACTCTGAAGTGCAGAGGCAATTTCTGGATTCTATATAGTCTTTGAGATGAGGAAGACTTAGAGGTTGGACAGGGAGTTGTTCAAAGATATTCTGCCCTTGAAGCAGTAGCGGCAAAATCACTGAGGAAACCAAGCCAGGAAAAATGTACCATATTACAACCTTTGTGATAATTGCATTGTTTGCTCTATAACCTGCTAGTTTATATTATTTGCCATATATGCCTAAGGCCGAGACAGTAAGAAAACACAGTGGCAGAATAAATTCAACCTCACCAGGGTTTCATCAGAAAACTGGAGAGCAACATCTGTCCGGTGAAGTCCACAAAGCATATTGCATGTAACAAACAGTTACATGACCTACAGTATGGTCAAGCAAGTTAATGTTTCCAACATTTTTGTACTACTAAACAACTATTGATTTAGAACAGCGGAGTTACTGCAGGTCCCAAAGAAAACAGGAGCTGCCTCCACTATACCAGCAKCATTTCAACTTTGACATTTCAACATCATCAAATCACCTATGCTTAGTCTAATACAGTGACAACTAAAAGATACCAAAAACAATTTAGTACAATCAAATTAAGCTAAATATGATGTGGCTGTCCATGGTACTGATTTCTCTCTCTCTGTCTGAGAAATGCCAACCTCCTCTCTTTCATGTTGCCGAAATGGTCTATGACTCTATCATAAAGTACAAGATTTTAGTTGTTGTTGTCCTAGGCTACCTGGCTAACAGCTTGCTCGCTAGCCTAACTTCCTTTCATGGGCAACGATGAGCCAGCTAGTTAACATAATGTTTTAAATGTACCTTTATTTAATCTAACGAGTCACCCTCCCGGATCCGGGATCCTCCTCATCAAAAAAGCTGACTTGCATAGCCTAGCCATATCGCGACAGGGATATCATATAATATAATTTCATGAAATCACAAGTCCAATACAGCAAATGAAAGATAAACATCTTGTGAATCCAGCCATCATTTCCGATTTTTAAAATGTTTTACAGCGAAAACACAATATATATTTATATTAGCTCACCACAATAGCCAAACACACAACGCCATGTTTTCACAATGTTTCCACCGCAAAGGTAGCTTTCACATAACCCACAAATAGAGCTAAAATTAATCACTAACCTTGAACAACTTCATCAGATGACAGTCTTATAACATCATGTTATACAATACATTTATGTTTTGTTCGAAAATGTGCATATTTGAGGTATAAATCGTAGTTTTACATTGCAGCCACCATCACAAATAGCACCAAAACAGCCAGAATAATTACAGAGAGCAACGTGAAATACAGAAATACTCATCATAAAACATTTATGAAAAATACATGGTGTACAGCAAATGAAAGATAAACATCTTGTGAATCCAGCCTATATTTCCGATTTTTTAAGTGTTTTACAGCGAAAACACAATATAGAATTATCATCACAATAGCCAAACACACAACGCCATGTATCCACCGCCAACATAGCTTTCACAAAACCCAGAAATAGAGATCAAATTAATCACTAACCTTTGGACAACTTCATCAGATGACAGTATTATAACATCATGTTATACAATACATTTATGTTTTGTTCGAAAATGTGCATATTTAGAGGTACAAATCCTGGTTTTACATTGTGAATATGTAGCCATGATGCACCAAATTGTCCGGAGATATTTTGGACAGTCACGTAATCTAACCAAAGAACTCATCATAAACTTTACTAAAAAATACATGTTGTYCAGCAAATGAAAGATACACTGGTTCTTAATGCAACCGCTGTGTTAGATTTAAAAAAATAACTTTAGTACAACATACAGCATGCAATATTGTGAGACAGCGCTCACCTATTCTGCGCCTTGTTGGAGTCAACATATTCTACAAAAATACGAAATAACATCATAAATATTCTCTTACTTTTGATGATCTTCCATCAGAATGTTGTGCAAGGAGTCCTCGTTCCAGAATAAATCGTTGTTTTGTTTTAGAATGTCCATTTCTTCTGTCGAATTAGCAACTTTGGCTAGACATGTGGAGGGCACATGTCCAAGAAATCTTTGCGCACTGAACGAAAAATTCCAAAATTCCCAATAAACGTTGAATAAACTGGTCAAACTCGGTTGAAAATCCTACTTTAGGATGTTTTTCTCATATGTATCCAATAAAATCAGAGCCGGAGCATTTCGTCGTGTATACGTAACGCATTTCAGAAGACAATGTTAGGTTTCCTGGTGCGCAGTTGAATACTGACAAAAGAGCGGACCTGTCACTCCAAAAGCTCTCATTCGGTCTCAGATCAAGCTAGACACCTCATTCAACTTTGTACTGCCTGTTGACATCTAGTGGAAGGCGTATGAAGTGCATACAGATCCATAAATATAAGCCAGTTGAATAGGCAGGCCCTGACACAGAGACCCATTTTCAGAATTTTCACTTCCTGTTTGGAAGTTTGCTGCCAAATGAGTTCTGTTTTACTGACAGATATAATTCAAACAGTTTTAGAAACTTCAGAGTGTTTTCTATCCAATTGTAATAATAATATGCATATTGTATGATCTAGAACAGAGTACGAGGCCGTTTAATTTGGGCACGATTTTTCCCCAAAGTGAAAACAGCGCCCCCTATTAAGAAGAAGTTAACTAGGCAAGTCAGTTAAGAACAAATTCTCATTAGCCTACTAAATCTAGCTACATATTGAACTTCTATCCTTTCAGGCCAGGGGCACAATGTATGAATTTATGGTTGGATTAGAATCACAGTTATAATCATTGGCCAGTACGGAGAATTAAGTAAAACCACAAGTCCAAATCCCTATCTCGATCCATGGCTAATTTAGGAAAGGGACAATTTTAGTTAGACACCAGAGGACAACAACACAACGAGACACAACAATTAACGTTTTTTCTGTCAATGATGTTTAGCTTTTGATGTTATGTAATTGGTGTGAAGACAAATCCCAACTGGCTGCCCTTAACACTGTTTTTGGTGCTCCAGGACCTTTAACATTTGAGCTCACTCAGTTTATCTTAACACTGATTGGCTATTATATTATTTATTTTTAATCAAGGGAGGCTAAATGCTCGCTGGTTTCCCTTGCATTCAATGCTACGAGCGGCAACAATATCATACTCRTTTTGGCCAGACAGCATCAGATAGATGGGCTACACATACAGTGCAGAGACAAAGAGGGATTGTTTCGCCCACTAGGATGCTTTCTCCGGTGAGATACATTCAGCCTCTTGCAAATTTATGAAAAATTATTAAACATAGCGAGACCAAATATTTTTATTTTACATTTTTGGTTGAAACCTGGCTTCCCTTGGCATTCATGAATACATGCCACTGCCTTGAAGTCATTCCAGTACAACACAACTTTTCAGGGATCTACAGTACAGATCTCTGAGAAACTCTCAGTGAGTAACCCTGCCAGAGTCAAGGACGTGTTTCACAGTCAACTCTACACTGAGCAGAGAGTGGCTCTGTCTGGAGTATGTCCAAAGTAGCATCTATGCCATCTGTTTCCCCCAGTTTGACAGAGATTATCAACACTCACCAAATGGATATTTCTTCCTTTATGGGCCTTCATGTGTTGCAGGACATTTTCATGTATTATTCATAAAGCAAAGAACCTTGTTTGGATTAAATATTGGTTTGAAATGATGTACTGTACTATACGGTGTATACATAGAGAGAATATACTTCCCACTTGCATTCAGTGCTCTAATTGAAGTGGATTTTACACTAAGGGACAGAACAAAACAAAATGTATTTGTTACATGCGCCGAATACAAGAAGTGTAGACCTTACAAATGCTTACTTACGAGCCCTTAATATTTACTAATTAAACTAAAGTAAATGTTTTAAATAAAAAGTGACACAATAAAATAACAATAACGAGGCTATATAGAGGTGGAGGGGGGAGGAGGGGGGGTCAATGTAAATAGTCCGGGTGGCCATTTTATTAATTGTTTAGCAGTCTTATGGCTTGGGGGTATAAGCTGTTAATAAGAAGCCTTTTGGACCTAGACTTGGCGCTCCGGTACCGGTTGCCGTGCGGTAGCAGAGAGAACAGTCTATGACTTAGGTGACTGGATCCTTTGACAATTTTTTGGGCCATATAGCAGATATAGTTGAATACAGTGGTGTTCATCTTGTCCTTGATGAGTCACCATAATACTTGTGATTGAGCATCTATTATCAACCTTAAGCTATAGAACTAAGGTCCAGGTGGAATAGCGGGCAAATGGTTTAATAATGTTTATAAGCAGAAGAAAATGGGCATGTACTGTACAGTACCAGTCAAAGTTTAGGACACACATACTCATTCAAGGGTTTTTCTTTATTTTTACTATTTTCTATATTGTTGAATCATAGTGAATACATTAAAACTATGAAATAACACATATAGAATCATGTAGTAACCAAATCAAAATCTATTTTATATTTGAGATTCTTCAAAGTAGCCACCCTTTGCCTTGATGACAGATTTGCACAGTCATGGCATTCTCTCAACCAGCCTCATGAGGTAGTCACCTGGAATGCATTTCAATTAACAGGTGTGCCTTGTTAAAAGTTAATTTGTGGTATTTCTTTCCTTCTTAATGCATTTGAGCCAATCAGTTGTGTTGTGACAAGGTAGGGGTGGTATACAGAAGACAGCCCTATTTGGTAAAAGATTAGGAGTGTCCAAACTTTTGACTGGTACTGTACTGTATATGAACAATTGTGTGACACTGTATGTGTGTGAGGGTGTGTGGAGGGGCCATATAACATCTGTATGTGTCACTGCTATAGCCTTATGGCCTGTGAAGAGAGGGCCTTATGGTTAACCAAATGGCCCAACACTCACTGTCACAACACATGAATCACTGACACGGCTTTATCCTCAGAGTGCATGGACATACCAAGGACTCCACCCAGCTGTCGCAATTTCGCAGCTGTCACAATTTGATTGGCTGCTGTCCGATTCAAACTGTAATCCATTAAATGAAGAGTTGAACTGCACACTTTTTTTAATAGCATAATTTTTTATATCTGGGCTTGGGGAGGGTATCAAGTCAGTTCAAGTCAAAAGGCTCAAGTCCAAGTTAAGTCACGAGTCATTGGTGTTAAAATCAAGCTGAGTTGCAAGTCATCATATTTGTGACTCGAGTCTGACTCGAGTCAAGTCATGTGACTCGAGTCCACACCTCTGCTGACTACTATGATCAGGTATGAACTATGAACCATCCATTCACATACTAGTATTATGAACCATCTACTCACATACTAGTATTATGAAACCATTCCACTCACATACTAGTATTATGAACCATCCACTCACATACTAGTATATGAACCATCCACTCACATACTAGTATTATGAACCATCCACTCACATACTAGTATTATGAACCATCCACTCACATACTAGTATTATGAACCATCTACTCACATACTAGTATTATGAACCATCCACTCACATACTAGTATTATGAACCATCCACTCACATACTAGTATTATGAACCATCCACTCACATACTACTATTATGAACCATCCACTCACATACTACTATTATGAACCATCCACTCACATACTAGTATTATGAACCATCCACTCACATACTAGTATTATGAACCACCACTCACATACTATATTATGACCATCCACTCACATACTAGTATTATGAACCATCCACTCACATACTATATTATGAACCATCCACTCACATACTAGTATTATGAACCATCCACTCACATACTAGTATTATGAACCATCCACTCAATACTAGTATTATGAACCATCCACTCACATACTACTATTATGAACCATCCACTCACATACTAGTATTATGAATCATTTTGTGCATTGTATGATTTGCTTCAATGTTCATATGTATCTTGAGTTTAAATCACGTGACAGCAAAGCATTGAATCAACCAACACTTTCCTCCATCCATTACATACTACAGTACATTGTCAGAATGCAAGTGGTATCTTGACTGACTGTCCTTTACTCTGTTATACATACACCAGACACCAGTCAGCCTAACATACAGAACAACCTCTCTCCCCAACTATAGATCCAAACCCTTGTTAGTGGCCCAAACAGTSACTGACCAGAGGTCCTCTGTGAGTAGCACTAGCAGCAATGTCAAACCTCCATGGGACCAATGCTATAGTTTACACATGAAGAGTTTATTTCCAAGACGCTATATCCACCAAATTTTCACATTTGTGTTTTTTCATCTGTAATTATTGCTTAGGGGTACCTTCATATGTGTCAAAAAAAATACTGTTCACAGATTTTTTATTCATAGATTTTAGATGTGTATTAAAAAAGATTTTTTTGTTGTCGCAAAATGCTATATACCAATTGTTTAGTTGGCATGGAATGTTTGTATCCTGTATATTTGACTGTGATATGTGGTTGTCTCACCTAGCGATCTTAAGATGAATGCACTTACTGTAATTCGCTCTGGATAAGAGCATCTGCTAAATGACTAAAATATCAATTGTAAATATTTTACATACAGATAGGAGAAAACTGAGGATGGATCAACAACAATGTAGTTACTCCACAATACTAAKCTAAATGACAGAGTGAAAGGAAAGAAGCCTGTGCGAATAAAAAACTTTCCAAAACACGCATCTTGTTTGTAATAAGGCACTAAAGTAAAACTGCAAAAAATGTGGCAAAGAAATGAACTTTATGTCCTGAATATAAAGCTTAATGTTTGGGGCAAATCCAACACAACACATCACTGAGTACCGCTCTTCATATTTTCAAGCATGGTGGTGGCTGCATCATGTTATGGGTATGCTTGTCATCCACAAGGAATTGGGAGGTTTTTTTTTATGAAAAGAAAAGGAATGGAGCTAAGCACAGGCAAAATCCTAGAGATAAACCTGGTTTAGTCTGCTTTCCACCAGACACTGGGAGACAAATTCACCTTTCAGCAGGACAATAACCTAAAACACAAGGGCAAATCTACACTGGAGTTGCTTACCAAGACGACATTGAATGTTCCTGAGTGGCCTCCTTACAGTTTTGACTTAAATCGTGTTGAAAATATATGGCAAGAATTGAAAATGGCTGTCTAGCAATGATTAAAACTTCTTCAGGCTAGGTTATTTTTTTCTCAATTTCCGCCTGACTGACGTGCCCAAAGTAAACTGCCTGTTGCTCAGACCCTGAAGCCAGGATATGCATATAATTGGAACCATTGGAAAGAAAACACTCTGAAGTTTGTATAAATGTTAAAATAATGTAGGAGAATATAACACAATAGAAATGGTAGGAGAAAATCCTAAGAAAAACCAAACGGAAATCTTTTTTTTTTGAGAGCCCATGCTCTTCCAATGGAARGTATAGGGAAATAATAAAATCTAGCTCCCAGTATGCAATTCATTTGGCTTCCACTGGGTGTCAGTAGTCTTTGTTCAAYGTTTTAGGCATGTTTCTTCCAAAACGAGTAAGAAATATGAATTTTACTACAGGGACACAGACTTGGGAATMATGTATGCGGCGCGATGAAGAGGACGCGCACCTGCTAATATTCACTTTCCTATTGAACATAGTTCTTTCTGTATGAAATAGTATAGTTTAATTACATTTTAGGGTATCTGAAGATTAAATAGAAACGTATTTTGACTTGTTGAAACAAAGTTTAGGGGTACATTTTCGGATTCCTATCTTGGCATGTTGAACGAGTGGATTACTCAAATCGATTTTATCTACCAAAACGACACTACATGTTATAGCTGGGACCCTCTGGCATGTTGAACGAGTGGATTACTCAAATCGATTTTATCTACCAAAACGACACTACATGTTATAGCTGGGACCCTCTGCTGCTGCTGAGTGGTAGACTGGATACTCTGTCTGTCCTAATTTACGTTTGCAGCTGCTGTTGCTAACAACGTCTAGGAGGTATCACTTCTATAGTGAATAAGAGTTCAAAGMTCATACCAGTRGCAACCAAAGCTCATGCTGAGGTTGGTTTAGTTCTGTAGTTATTATCTGAACCATTCTGACATCGGACCGTCGTCCTCACATCCTCGGAACAGAAGGTTAATATCTTCGTCAATGGCTTATATAGTGGAGGGAGAGGGGTGTGTCTGAAGAGTTTGTAACCCATGTCTCTTCACAGGGCGGGCCACTGGTTGAGCAGAGGCCCAAACTTATGAAAACCCAAATCTCTCATTTGGAAGCTAAAATTACATTTCATCTCTTCACAAATAATTTCAATTTCAAACATTTGAATTAAACAACTATTCCATGTGAATCCGATACCTCTGATGTTTAGACTTTCCACAGTAGAGTTTATGTCATTCTATCATTGATGAGAATGTGTCAGAGAGCAACCGAACTGACATATATACTTAAGTACCACCGCATATGTTCAGTTGGTCGGATTACAGATATAGTTTAATTCCCCCCAACTTCTGATGTTCCCAGAATCTCTATGTTAACCAAAGGGGCTTTCTAATGTCACATCAGTAGAGTAGGGAGAGGAACGGGGGGTGGGGGGGGTATTTATGACTGTCATAAACATACCCCCAGGCCAACGTCATGACAGCGCCATCCTCAAACAATCGCATGGCATGCTTTCGCTGTAAAGCCTACTGTAAATGAGACAGTGCAGTTAGATTAACAAGAATTTAAGCTTTTAACCYATATAAGACACTTGTATGTACCTAAATGTTTAATATCCATAATTTGTATGATTATTTATTTGAATTGCGCGCCCTCCAATTTCACCGGAAGTTGTCCCGCTAGCGGGACGCCTAGCCTTATTAAACAATAAACGCAAATTTATCAACATTTCTGAAAGTGTATATATAGCGTTTTGGAATGAAACTCTTCACGTCGACAATCATTACTAGACCACGTTCAGCCTTGTTGACTGACCATGCTCAGTGTGTCTGATATAGGATGACCACAGTCTTGGAAAGATATATTCTGTCTTAATAACTGGTATATAAAAGAAAATAAATAGATACCAACAATCTTGATGAAGACTTTCTGGTTGAGGTGCAATTAAGTATACACAAGCATTCAGCAGTGTCTGTTTGTWCCTGGAAAATTGGATGTACTGTACGTACACTAGTTTTGAACTTATTTCTCCAATCCAACTCTTGAGAAAGTACTCCTAAACAGAACAGCTTTGTGGTACTTTAATGGTTGTACAAACTGTAAGAAGGTGTTTGATTATCATATTCAGTACGAGAGATGGACATGGACACAGCAAGCCTGCTCTCTCTGCATTGATTCAGAACAGTGTGATCGCTCTGTATATCAGCTTTAATTAATCTGCAGGGTAATCAAAATTGAGGCAATATTGATTTTGATTTCTGACCTTTGGCAGTCCTCCATGGAGTGGCATGGCAGTCACTCCTACAGTATTGCCCATGGCTACAGCTGCATGGCCTTACCTTTCAGCCTCTTCACTCTGTAACAAATTAGCCCCTCATTGTCATGTATCTGTGATACACAAATGTATGCATGAATTCACACATATACTGTATGTACATGCATGTAAACACACATACATATTCACACACAGTTGCAGACAAATATATTGGCACCTTGCACTTTTCTTAAATAATTCCCTATTCCTTCACACCTTGTCATTGGATTTTCAACATTTCAGTACCAATTCTATTTTTGTAAACTTAAGTTTGGTTGTACAGCCTTTGGCCAACTGCAGAAAACACTTATTGTAGCCATCAATGAGCTTGCTGCACCTTTTTACTGACAAAACACAACAGTCCWGCATCTCTTGTTAACCAGTCCTATTAACTTTTTGCGTGTGTTTGGGGTCATTGTCCTGCTGGAAGACCCACAACCTTAAATGGATACCTAGTTTTTGGATACTGGGTTGACCATAGGACTAGAAAACACCTGATAATCTGCTGATTTCATGATTCCTTGTGTAGGGCCCTATAACATCTGTCCATTTAGTTTTTTCCAAAATTCTGTTTTCTCTGTTTTGTTTTCCAGGTTTCCTTATCACATTTTGTCAAACAATGCTTAAACCACATCAGAAAACCACTTTTGAGGTCTTGAAAAAAATGTGATACATTTCGAGTTTTGGGTGTAGTTACCCTTCAATTCCAGTGCGCACCTAACAAGAGGATGTTGTTTAGCAGTGTTTTTGTAGGGCACGTGATGGTACAGTTTGCCAAATAAATGTCCACCGAATTGATGCAAATWCTCCTGATTTCATTCTGCCAGGTAATTATAGGCTACTTTGTAGTTAACATTTAATTGAGAAGGTTTTTGGATCTACCAGAAGATTTTTCCTTAGCACCATAGCTAATGGTTACACAAATTGGCAGCTGCGCACACCGCACACACATAGACAGGGGAATTCTCTTTGGCTCTTCAGAAAGTTGCAGGAAATACAAATCACTGATGCATTCTGTTCATTATGATAAACTTGGGCAAATTCATACATTTTCAATACATTTAGTTGATTCCCTAGTAAGTTGAACAAATACTATATATATATTATTGAATTCCATTTTATTGTCTGGATTCTGTGATTCCGTCCGCATTCTCTGTATCGCTGAGTTTATAGGGCCCTACTTGTGCATGTTCAAGGTCCCCAGTACCAGAGGCAGCCAGTACTGGTGCATAGGTCAATAGGGAAGCCAAGCCAGGGAAAAAGCCATACTTTTACAACCTTACAGTGTTGTGATAATTGCGCTGTTTGCTCTATAACCCATTTGTTCAAATTCCACCGTGATGTATAATAAGGCCAAGACAACAAAAAGACAACAGTGACACAGTAAATTCAACCACACATTCGTATGTTTAATCACAAAAACATTTGTCCGGTGAAGTCCAAAAAAGCTAATATTCCATGTAACAAACAATTGGTCAAGCATTGTCAAGCAAGCAGTGTTGGGGAGAGAAATGAACTACACTGAATAAAAATATCAATGCAACATGTAAAGTGTTGGTCCCATGTTTCATGAGCTGAAATAAAACATCCCAGAGATGTTCCATATGCACAACAAGCTAATTTCTCTCAAATGTTGTGCACACACTTGTTCACATCCCTATTAGTAAGCATTTGGCTGTTGCCAAGATAATCTATCCACCTGACTGGTGTGGCATATCAGGAAACTGACAAAACAGCATGGTCATTACACAGGTGCACCTTGTGCTGGYGATAATAATAGGCCACTCTAAAATGTGCAGTTTTGTCACATAACACAATGCCACAGTTTTGAAGGAGTGMGCAATTGGCATGCTGTCTGCAGGAATGTACACCAGAAATGATGCCAGAGAATTGAATGTTAATTTCTCTACCATAAGCCACCTTCAACGTTGTTTTCGAGAATTTGGCAGTACCTCCAACCTGCCTCACAACCTCAGGCCACGTGTAACCACGCCAGCCCAGGACCTCCATATCCGGCTTCTTCAACTGCGATATTGTCTGAGACCAGCCACATGGACAGCTGATGAAACTGTGGGTTTGCAAAACTGAAGAATTTCTGCACAAACTTTCAGAAACAGTGTCAGAGAAGCTCATCTGCATGCTCGTCATCCTTACCAGTGTCTTGACCTGACTGCAGTTCGGCGTCGTAATCGCCTTCAGTAGGCAAATGCTCACCTTCGACGGCCACTGGCACACTGGAGGAATGCTCTTCATGGATGAATCCCGGTTTCAGCTGTACAGGGTAGATGGCGTCATGTGMGCAAGCGGTTTACTGATGTCAACGTTGTGAACAGAGTGCCCCATGGTGGCGGTGGGGTTATGATATGGGCAGGCATAAGCTACGGCCAACGAACCCAATTGCATTTTTATCTATGGCCTATTGTTGTGCCATTCATCCCCAGCCATCAACTCATGTTTCAACATGATAATGCACGGCCCCTTATCACAATGATCTGTATACAAATCCTGGAAGCTAAAAATGTCACAGTTCTTCCATGACCTGCATACTCACCAGACATGTCACTCATTGAGGATGTTTGGGATGCTCTGGATCGACGTTTACAACAGCATGTTCTAGTTCCCGCCAATAGCCATCAACTTCACACAGCCATTGAAGAGAGGTGTGACAACATTCCACGGGCCTGATCAACTCTATGCAAAGGAGATGTGTCGTGCTGCATGAGGCAAATGGTGGTCACATTAGATGCTGACTGATTTTCCACACCCCTATCTTTTTTGTTCAGGTATCTGTGACCTACAGATGCATATATGTATTCCCAGTCATATGAAATCCATAGATTAGGGCCTGATGAATTTCTTTCAATTGACAGATGTCCTTATATGAACTGTAACTCTATATGAGTAAACTCTTTGAAAGTGTTGCATGTTGCGTTTATATTTTTGTTCAGTGTAAATGTAGTTCAACTAATTAAACTATATTTTGCAGTAGCTTGGTGGTAGCTGAAGTAAATTCAAATCTAGGTAATGTTTTCAGTAGTTAATTACTTTATAGCCATGTAGCGGTGTAGCTAAATATAGTTTTTGTGATTAATAGGCAAAATTACACATTCTCTTAACATAAAAGTGATCGGTTCTTGCAATTTGTAGTTTATGACATTTCGGATGTACATATGATAATTTTTCAGAAAGTAGTTTGTATGTAGTGAACTACTTTTTCAAAGTAAATTTAGTTAATTAAGTGAACTATATTTTTCTTAAAGGGGAATGGAAACACTTTCAGAAGCAAAGCTAAGCAATCCACTGATCCACTAATACTAAACCTGTGCATTTAATACTGTCACTGATATACTAATACTGTGGGGCACACTATTACACCACTGCCACCAGCCTGTACCGTTGACACCAGGCAGGATAGGGCCATGGACTCATGCTGCTTACGCCAAATCCTGACTCTGCCAACAGCATGACGCAACAGGAACTGAGATTCGTCGGACCAGGCAATGTTTTCAACTCCTCAATTGTCCAGTGTTGGTGATCGAGTACCCACTGGAGTCGCTTCTTCTTGCTTTTAGCTGACAGAAGAAGAACCCGGTGTGGTTGTCTGTTGCGATAGCCCATAAATTACAAAGACAGATGAGTTGTGCGTTCCGAGATGCCGTTCTGCACACCACTGTTGTACTACGACGTTATTTGCCTGTTTGTGGCCCTGCCTGTTAGCTTACTCTATTCTTGCCATTCTCCTTCGACCTCTCATCAACGAGCTGTTTTCACCTACAGGAATGCCGCTGACTGGATGTTTTTAGTTTTTTCACACCATTCTCTGTAAACCCTAGACGTGTGTGAAAACCCCAGGAGGCCGACCATTTCTGAGATACTGGAACCGGCGTGCCTGGCACCAACGATCATACAGACACTCAAAGTTGCTTAGGTCACTCGTTTTGCCCATTCTAATGTTCAATCGAACTGTAGCTAAATGCCTCTACCTGTCTGCCTGCTTTATATATTGTAGAAKACCACAGAACTCATGGTCTGTAGGATGGAACTATTTTCGTGAACGGGGTGGTGTACCTGGAGGGCGCGTAATTCAAATAAATTTGGATAAATATTATGGATTTTAAAAACGTTGGTACATATAAGTGTCTTATATTGGCTGAAAGCTTAAATTGCACTGTCTGATTTACAGTAGCTGTTACAGCAAAAACATGCCATGTGATTGTTTGAGGACAACGCCCTACATCAATAATATTTTTCCACCGGCACAGGTTTCATACATTCACATATAAAGATGAAATAATCACTTACTTTTCGAAAATCTTCCTCTGATTTGTCATCCAAAGGGTCCCAGCTATAACATGTAGTGTCGTTTTGGTAGATAAAATTCTTCTTTATATCCCAAAAAGTCTGTTTAGTTGGCGCCATCGATTTGTGTAATCCACTCGTTCAACTTGCAGAGAAAGGATTCCGAAAATCTACCCCTAAACTTTGTTTCAACAAGTCAAAATACGTTTCTATTTACTCCTCAGATACCCTAAAATGTAATCAAACTATAATATTTATTTCGGAAAGAAGAATGTTCAATAGGACACCGATTTTAGCAGGTGCGTCATTTCTTCATGGCGTGCGCAAACACGGATTTCCAAGACTGTTTCTTTCTACTAAAACTGTCATTTCTTATTCATTTTTGAAGTTACAAGCCTGAAACCTTGAACATAGACTGCTGGTATCCTGTGGAAGCCAAAGGAATTGCATCCAGGGAGCTAATTTACAATATGACCTTTCTCTTGCATTTCTAAGAGGATGGTCTCTCTCTTTGGATTTTCTCCTACCATATCTATTGTGTTATATTCTCCTACATTATTTTAACATTTATACAAACTTCAAAGGGCTTCCTTTCCAATGATACCAACTATATGTATATCCTGGCTTCAGGGCCTGAGCTACAGGCAGTTTACGTTGGGCACGTCATTCAGGCGGAAATGGAGAAAAAAGGGGCCAAGCCATATTATATAAATCAGGTATTTCTGTTTTTTAAGTTTAATACATTTGCAAAAAATTCTAAATATCTGTTTTTGCTTTGTGTCTATGGTGTATTGTGTGTAGATTGATGAGGAAAATGTAATTGATTTTAGAATAAGCCTGGAAAAAGTGAAGGAGTCTGAATACTTTCTGATTGCACTGTAACTAGTAGGCCAACTCATATTATGTTCTTCTGAAATACATTTTCTTCATAGCATAATGTTTCATTAGACTTGACTAAAATAAATAATGCTTTTTTGTGATGGTGTTTATTAAATTGATTTATTATACTTTATTAAAATGTAGATGTTCGAAAGGCGTGCATCAGCGGCTTGTACGAGTGGAGGCCTGGAGATGCTAAATATGTTTATGTTAATTAACGGTCAATTACGTGAGACCGGCATTCATTTGCATGATAATAGCCGTCTGCCAAAATTTCATGACCACCATAGCCCTAGGTGTGGGGAATGTTTTCCTGGCACACATTAGGTCCCTTGATACCATTTGAGAAATGTTAGAACATCACACCTTGTAGAATCCATCCCTCAAATAATTCAGGTTGTTCTGGAGGGAAAGGGTGGTCCGACCCTGTACTACATGAGTGTACCCAATAAACTTTGCCACTCGGGGTATATATTAGGTCTGTTTTTTAACTCTCTCTCTCTCTCTCTGACACTATGGTGGACTGTCAGCTCTCAGACCTTCATGAGGACAGGCAGGGGCTGGACAGACTGGACAAGATGATGCTGAGGCTGCAAAAGGGCTGAGGGACAATCACACCCTCAGCCTAGAGCCTAGGTGAACTTCAATGTGCTGGAGGACTACTCTAGAAATGGTTGGCTTTGTACAGGAAAGATAGAAAGAAGCATGCTTTTAAATGGTTTCCGTTCTGACTCTTTGTGTATTAGGCCTAGTGGAATATAGTACAGAATCATTTGAAGTTGTAGAAGCAAATTATTCTTATCATATTTTTTAATTCCATTAAAATGTTGTTGTCAATATCCCTGTGGGGAATGTTGTATATAATGTTTTGGTTATGATAGCGATGTAACTTGCACTTTGACCTCCGACCCGTAGTACTCACGTCTGTAGCCATGAAGTGCATTGAAAGGCTGGTCATGGCTCACATCAACACCATTATCCCAGAAACCCTAGACCCACTCCAATTTGTATACCCCCCTAACAGATCCAAAGATGATGCAATCTCTATTGCACTCCACACTGCCCTTTCCCACCTGGACAAAAGGAACACCTATGTGAGAATGCTATACATTGACTACAGCTCTAGTGTTCAACACCATAGTGCCCTCAAAGCTCATCACTAAGCTAAGGACCCTGGGACTAAACATCTCCCTCTGCAACTGGATCCTGGACTTCCTGAAAGGCCGCCCCCCAGGTGGTAAGGGTAGGTAACAACACATCCGCCACACTGATCCTCAACCCAGGGGCCACTCAGGGGTGCGTGGTCAGTCCCCTCCTGTACTCCCTGTTCACTCATGACTACACAGCCAGGCACGACTCCAACACCATCATTAAGTTTGCTAATGACACAACAGTGGTAGTAGGCCTGATCACTGACAATGACGAGACAGCCTATAAGGAGGAGGTCAGAGACCTGGCCGTGTGGTGCCAGGACAACAACCTCTCCCTCAACGTGATAAAGACAAAGGAGATGATTGTGGACTACAGGAAAAGGAGGACCGAGCACACCCCCATTCTCATCGACGTGGCTGTAGTGGAGCAGGTTGAGAGGTTCAAGTTCCTTGGTGTCCACATCACCAACGTACTAACATGGTCCAACCACACCAAGACAGTTGTAAAGAGGGCACGACAAAACCTATTCCTCCTCATGAGACTGAAAAGATTTGGCATGGGTCCTCAGATCCTCAAAAGGTTCTACAGCTGCACCATCGAAAGCATCCTGACTGGTTGCATCACTGCCTGGTATGGCAACTGCTCGACCTCCGACCACAAGGCACTACAGAGGGTAGTGCATACGGCCCAGTACATCACAGGGCCAAGCTTCCTGCCATCCAGGACCTCTATACCAGGCGGTGTCAGAGGAAGGCCCTAAAAATTGTCAAAGACTCCAGCCACCCTAGTCATTTAGTGTTCTCTCTGCTACCGCACTGCAAGCTGTACCGGAGTGCCAAGTCTAGGTCCAAGAGACTTCTAAACAGCTTCTACCCCCCCCAAGCCATAAGACTCCTGAACATCTAATCAAATGGCTGCCCAGACTATTCGCATTGCCCCCCCTCCATTTACACCGCTGCTACTCTCTGTTATTTTCTATGCATAGTCACTTTAATAACTCTTCCTACACGTACATATTACCTTAATTACCTTGACTAACCGGTGCCCCCTGTATATAGTCTCGCTACTGTTATTTTACTTGTTACTTTTATTTGTTAATCTTATTTGTATTTTTTTTAAACTGTATTGTTGGTTAGGGGCTTGCAAGTAAGCATTTCACTGTAAGGTGAAATGTTGTTGTATTTGCCTGTTGTATTCGGCGCACGTGACTAATAACATTTGATTTGATTTTCATTTTGCTAAAGTTGTCTATGATGATGTTCGAACACGTTGACGTTATACTACCACCCATCCACCCCGACCAACCACCCTACTTTCATTTTTTCCTTAAGTAACCTTCTGTCTTATGTAATTATACCAAATGGAAGATATCATACTAATTTGAGTGTCCCGGATTTACATTTACTATGTTACGTCTAGTCTATGAGACCAGTCTGTTGCATGGGCAACAATTAACCAGCCAACTTAGCTAGCTAGCTAGTTAACATGAGCCTACTACATCTAGGCTACATATTGAACCTCAGTTGTCTCAGGCCAGTGGTASAATGTATAAATGTATGGTTAGATCAGAATCGCCGTTATAATCATTGGCCTGTATGGAGAATTAAGTAAGTCCAAATCCTCATCTCTATCCATGACTTTGGAAAGGGCCAATTTAGCTAGCTAGCTACTGCAAGACAACAACACAAGCAGACCAGAAAAAGGCAAGATTTTCTGACAATTATGTTTTGCTATTGATGGAATTTGATTGGTGTGGTGCCAAATCCAAACTGGCCTCCTTTGGGGATGCCAGGACCACCCATAAATGTTTAATCAAGGGAGGCCAAATGCTCACTGGCATTAATCAATCAAATAGTATGGGCAGCAACATGTCATACTATTTTTGGCCAGACAGCATCAGATACCTGGACTACACCTGCTGAGACAGGTGATGATTTCTCTGGTGAGATAGATTAAGCCCTTTGCGAATCGAAGGACAATTATGAAAACACAGAGAGATGAAAGAGAAATTGTTTAAGAATGTAATATGTTTTATTGGTCACATTTTTGGGCAAGCCTTGCTTCCCTTGGCATCTATGAATACACAGCACTGGAGGCAGCAAAGCAACCCCACAGTGTTATCAAACCTCCCTGATCTTTGATTGTAGGGAGATTGTTATTTTCATTGAATGCTTCATTTGTGTTCAGTAATTACTGATCTGTATTGCCAAAGAGCTCTAACATTTTCCCCAGGAGTTTGGCTTGTTCGGTGTGTTTTTGAGAAGTTCAATCAGGCTTTCTTGTGTATCCTTCAACAGTGGGATCTTACTATGTTAACCAACAACCAAATTAAGCATTCAAAGAAAATAACACCCTCCCTGCAATCATTAATGGGGGAAGTTCGATAATGCTGTGGATTTGCTTTGCTGCCTTTGCTACTGGGGGGTCTTGAATGTGTGCAAGACATCATTAAACCAAGGTGTTTGGAGAGCAATGTTCAACCCAGTGTACAAAAACGGTGTCTCTGTTGAAGGTTGTGTGTCTTCCAGTAGTACAACAACCTTAAACACAAATAACAAGCACCCTGTAATGGTTCAAGAAGAAACACTGGATTATCCTGCAGTGCCTAGTGAAGAGAATACATCTGAATCACATCCATGACCTACAGCGAGAGCTGAAAACAGCAATTGGTGGAGGGCACCCCTCAAACAAGGAATTAGAGCAGTTTGTGCAGCCATCTCATTCATGACTACAATAAGCATTTGTGGCAGTTATCTAGGCCAAAGGCTGTGCAACCAAGTTCTAGCTCCGGTGCACCAATCATTCTGTCCATACCGTTATTCTTTATTTTGTCAACTAAAACTTAAGTTTACAAAAATAAAATAGGTTCTGCAATGTTGAAAATCCAATAACATGGTGTGGAGACCCCTTTTTTAATTTTCAATTTATTTGAGAAGTAATAGGGAATTATTTAAGAAAAGTTCAAGGGTGTCAATATATTTGGCCGCAACTGTAGACACACACTTCTAAAGAAAATAATGAAAGTAAAAAAAATAAAAAATACAACTTTATATGGAGCGATATGATTGGAAAATCTATACAGTGATAGTATGTAAAATAGAGGCGACAGCTTGTTTCTTGCATGTATGTAACCTGTCTGTGACATCTTTATTGTGTGTAGTAGGCCTATGTGATTTTTGTGGCAGAGCATGTATTTTATTCATTCTGATCAGATGGGTTCTGCTCTGTAGATGGCTTTTCTGACAGTGCTGCTATCTCCTCACATCCACTGTGACTTTCTGTTTTCACACATTGTCGAAGAGATACTCAGCCCACACCATGATTAAAGCAACACAGTTGAACTCTCAAAGACAAAATTTTAGAGCGATAGCAGATTAAACAGTAAAAAAATATAAATTTGCTCTGTCTCTCTCTGCTCAAGGGGCTACATCTAAGGCTCAAGCTTCGTTTGCGTTTGAACACAAGGGTAGAGACAGGTAGCGGCAACTCTAAACACCTCACAAACCCCTGATATGTGCCCTATTCATTTACCAGAGAAAACACTCCAGTCATGGTCGGGAGGTATTGAGGGTTTTGTGTTGTGTTTCATAAAAAGCTGTGGCTACACAGGCTCACTAAGCTGTATAACCTCTCATTAGAGTCTAGTAGCTAAACAGTGGACACAGCAAAAACTGTGATGGAACAAGACCCCCCGGAGCTCACCATGGTTACATGGGGAACTTAAATTAGATGAAAACATCTCAGACTTCAAATATTTATAACATGTTCTCTGGGAAAGAGACTTCAGAGTGGGAGAAATCCTGTAGAAAAAAAGTAAGTTATTGGTAGAGGATATTATGGTGTATCTTAGAGAGGTTTAAATGCTCCCTGCTATGCCCCTGAGACATTTTTACTAACCAGAAATGGTTCAACTAATTTTATCCTGTGGAAATATAACAATAATATACGTTTCTGGTGGTAAATTAGCCATGGAAATGTCATAGCTTTATAGTGAATAAAGGAACGGAGAGTTGACTATAACCATTGACATGGTAGTTTCTCCATTCAGTTTCCATAGTAGTAAAAAACATCCAATTATGCACAAGCACAGCCACATTAGCAAGTGAACATTCCCATAACTTGTTAAATAATTGACAACTAAACCACTCTACAATTACAACCTTGAAAGTCACAGTGTTAATATTTCAAGTAGGTCATATTTATGTATTCATGATAGCGTGGGAAAAACTAAATGTCAAATCTATTTTGACACGTACTACACAAAGCCTTTAGCATGGTACATGGTGAAACYTGCCAAGTGCAGTTTAGATGTTAGAGAGCATTGTGTCTAACCACATTGTAACAATACAAACAATGGAGCCAGGGGCAAATTGGAACTGTGCCAATCTGTTATCAAATATTCAGATGAAATTAATGACAAGGGAAATAGCTGTGCAGCACCCGATGTTGGCAGGAACGCTTTTCCTGTGACACCGGTTTCATCTTGGCACTGATTATAAGAAGGAGAGATAAGGGAGGGAATGAGGGAGGGAAAGAGGGAGGGAGGGAGGCCAGGAGGGGAGAGTGGGACTCTGTCGGTGTTGATGACAGAGAAAACAAACACATTTCCAAGGCCATCTCCAGTCTGATTGCTAGACCTGTGTGTATGTGTGTGTGTGTGTGTGCGTGCGTGCGTGCGTGCGTGCGTGCGTGCGTGCGTGCGTGCGTGCGTGCGTGCGTGCGTGTGTGCGTGGGTGTCCGTGTGTATGTGTGATTGGCTAACAGTGTACACTCAGAGAGAAACCTGAGGGAGAAGTATTCCAATTTTCTAGACAGGCTTTGAGTTTACCTCTTGTTACGGTTGATCACAGTATACCTACAGTATCATAAATTCATATACAACTGAGTTAAACATGACAGTGTCTCTTTTTGTGAGTAAATAGTCACATGGTCTATACAGTGCTAGCCTACTACAATGCATCCCTAGTCACTCAGATAATCATCTCTCTTACTGTGCCGTGCCACAATAATCTTAATTGAGCGTATCTATATACACTATAAACGTGTCTTCTCTCGTATCTGTGTCCTCCATTCCTCTCTCCTCACAGCCGAGGGCCTTTCTTTTAAGAACAATCACAGCTGCATTTAGCACTATTTATTAAAATGGGAAGCCTTTCTAGATAAATCCCATCTTTTCTTCAAGAAGTTAAATAAAGCTCTATTATTTCCCCCTGGTTGTTATCTGCTCTTGGTACCCCCTCCCTCCTCTCCTCTTCTCCTCCCTCCTTCCATTTGTCTCTCCACAATGGCTGCCTATCCTTTTATCTCAGGGTTTTCTGGCAGCGGGTTTCAGCACAGACTCGCTCCCTCTCTTTCCTCTCTTTAATAGACCATATTTCTCCCTGACTTCCTACCGTGCTCTTTTTAGTAGCAGGGGAAGCTGTCAGCTTCAAAAACCGCAGAGTCCGACCTGAAAACTCCAAAGCGTTGCTTTCATTCTCTAACCCCCGCTCCCTCCTCTGCACCCGTCCTCCTAAACTCCATCATCCCCCCATCCTTTCCCATCCTGTTATAGAGGCCTTCACTCCTCTATTCTATTTGTTCCTGATTAGAATCACCAGTCTCCTGTGAAGTTCACATGAAAGGCAAACAAAATGGCTCCAAATTTTTTTAAGATACTTATCTTTGATAAATAAAACAGCAACATGCATGACATTCTCCTCACCCTCCCTCCATAGCTCCCTCCCACTCTCCTTAAGTCTCGTGCAAAAAGCCAAGGTACAAAGCGGTGAAATATAAAACACAGACTAGAATACACATAATAAATACATAATGAGGACAACATGTTTGAAGCCCTTCTCTCTTCAGATGTGGGGAGCTCATTGCTGTATTCTAGCAATCTGCTGATGTCGTTTCTTCCCTCCCTGCCGCTGCACCTCTTTTCTCCCTGGGAGCTGTCAGATTTATTTCCAATTAAGGTATATCTGTTCCAGATCAACGACTCAACGCAACGCTAGCTGTGGCTGCCGTTCCCGGCAACCCAACTTCTCAAACGCTCTGCAATTGTCATGGCGTCTGTGTGTCTTTTCCCTCAACGGTCGGTCTATTTGCTTCTTGGGTGGTTTGTTTGTTGGTTGTTTATCATTCACTATCAAACTCTTCCCAACTGATTTCCAGGAAAAGAGAGGTAAATAGAACAGAACCAACCCATGTTTCCTATTGTTGAGGTGCAGGCTATTCAATGACATCTATTGAGGACTATTACCTATTCAATTGCAGAATGTCTCATCTTAATTTTACCATTGTGGCCTTATTAGCTTTGGATGACAGATAATGCTGTGCCTATAAATTATTGCATTTCATGATTAAGCATGCTCATTAACTTTCCATACATTACGCTCCAAACGGTTCTATATGCCCTAGATATATCTCCTGATTCCACATACCAGTCTCATGTACTCTCCCAGTTGTCTCTGACAGCTAACTGCAGGCAATTCTGAAACCACCTTTTCTCTTGAGGATAAAAATAAATCCACTTAAAATCCTGCAGCCATTAACACTTACAGTGCCCTAACTAACACACTTCATGAAATTCCACTTCAAAAACCTTTGAGTGCCACAGTACAGCTTCTAGAGACCCAGTTTAGTGCCAGGGTCCGCACAGCAAGACACCACGAGAACGTCATCAGCCAACTCCGACAGATGGCTTAAAGAATGACTGCCTTAATAAAGCAACGAATCCCTTTGAAAACGGCCTATGTGGCATTGATATGAGTCAGAAATAATTATTCTACAAGTCAAAATGGACTACAAAGTCTAAATAGGAAAACATATTTCATGAAGTCAGTCTCGTCTAAAATGGGTTTTGTATTGAAGATATCCATTTGCCTCCTAACGTGGAGTGAACAGCTGAGGTGACTGCTCTTTATCAAGTAGCATAGACAGTGAGACAGACCTGCCCAGCAGCTCCGACTGTTTGCATAAGACAACACATTTTTCTACTTGAGAAATACTGCACCAAACACCTTAGTTTTATTTAAAATTGCACAACTAAAACATCCTCGGCCAAAATGTCAAAATGAATTGCACATTTCTTGAGTTACTTTACATTCAATCTGGGGATTGTGAGGAAGTGAAATAGGCTTCCGCATCTACAGTGGCTCATGGGGGAAAAACATAATGAACCAAATACAGAATCGGTCAGGAAACTAGACTGAAATCTTGTTTTTCTAATGAGCATTAGAAAAACACACGTGCAAATCGGCATGTTCAGTGGCTCTTTAAACTTTGCCTCAGAGAGTGGGAGAGAGAGAGAGAAGGAAAGAGAATGAGAGAGAGAGTAGAGAGAGAGAGCTGAGTAATCAGAGTTGATCAAGAAGGGTTTGAAATTATGCAATCAGAAACTGGCCAACCACCTGGTTCGTTCTTAAAAAGAGGAAGGAGTAGAATCGACGGTTGCCTCTTCAAATTACAGTCTTTAAAACATCGTCCATCTCTCTCCGTGCTCCAGGGAAACTAACGGGCAGATTTTTGAATACTTCATTTGGGCAGCGATGACTCTGAGGTCTCAGGGATTACAGCCTGCACAGCCGTGCTGATGTTAGTGCAGTGCTGCTGAGGGTCTGGAGGACTAGCTAGCGCTGGAGGGAAGATCATTCAATCAACACCCTGATCAACTGGCTGGAATTCCCTGGAGGTGTTTAAATCCCTGGAGAACTGCAGGTTGTCTTCTTTGTTTAGTCAAGAGGCCCTCTCTCCCTCTCACTAGGATCAGATTGGAGCACTTCTCACTTGATACTGTAGGGAGGGAGGTAGACAGAGAGACAGAGAGAAAGGGAGAAAAGGGAAAAGATGGTGTCCCAGCAGGCAAACTGGTTTCTGGTTGTAATGACATCATTTCAAGCAGTTTTGCCCGCTGGGGTGATGTTGTATACAGTATATCAAATCAGCCATTTCATTCAGTCCAATAACACTTGCAGGACAGCTCTGGGTGTTTGGCTTTTGTCACTTCTGAATGGAAGGTGTGAGATCGTTCCTGGTTTTAGCTGTAGTTCCACAACTGTAGTTCCACAACCGTGGGATGTCAGATTGGATGGTGGGCAGGTTCCTGAGTGTGTGATCTAAACATTCCTTGAACGCCTCTCTGCTATCGCTCATCAGTGGAGGGGAGTTCTTCTTGACGCTAGGGGTCAGATTATTATAATTATTTTTTTAAATAACGTTCCCAAGGTAAACGGACTATTTCTCAGGTCCAGATCGTAGAATATGCATATAATTTACAGATTAGGATAGAAAACACTCCAAAGTTTCCAAAACTGTCAAAATATTGTCTGTGAGTATAACAAAACTGATTCTGCAGCGAAAACCTGAGAAAATATAACCCGGAAGTGATATCTTTTTTTTTTTAAACCTGTGTTTCCTGGCCAGTCTTTCTTCCATTTAAAGGGGTATCAACCAGATTACTTTTTCAATGGCTTCCTCAGGCTGTGACCAGGCTTTAGACATAGTTTCAGGATTTTATTTTGAAAAATGAACGAGATTTTTCAAAAGTAGTCAGGTGTCCTCTGAATAGTTCCTGTGCGCCAGAGGGGAGCTCTCCATTTTCCTTTTCTCTCTTATTGAATAGGTTACGGTCCGGTTGAAATATTATCGATTATGTTTGTTAAAAACAACCTGAGGATTGATTATAAAAAAACATTTGACATGTTTCTACGACCATTACGGATACTTTTTGGAATTTTCGTCGAACGGAACGAGGCTGTAGATTTCTCAACATAACGCGCAACCCAAATGGCGTTTTTTTTGTTATAAAAGTAATATTTGTTGTGTAACTGGGACTCTCATGAGTGCAAACATCCGAAGATTATCAAAGGTAAGRGATTAATTTTATTGCTTTTCTGACTTTCGTGACCAAGCTAACCAAGCTAATATAAGGCTAACTGTTCTAGCATTGATTGATACACTCACAAAAGCTTAGATTGCTTTCGTTGCAAAGCATATTTTCAAAATCTGACACGATAGGTGGATTAACAACAAGCTACGCTGTGTTTTGGTATATTTCACTTGTGATTGCATGATTATAAATATTTTTTGTAATATTTTTGTATCTGATACGTTTGGGAATTTTCTTCTGCCTTTCAGCACCGGAATGAGGCTGTAGTTCTCAACATAACGCGCAACCCAAATGGCATTTTTTTGTTAAAAAAGTCATATTTATCGAACAAAAATAACATTTGTGTAACTGGGAGTCTCGTGAGTACAAACATCCGAAGATTATCAAAGTTAAGCGATTCATTTTATTGCTTTTCTGACGTTCATGACCATGCTAATTTGGGGCTAGCTGTTGTAGCATTGATTGATACACTCACAAAAGCTTGGATTTCTTTCTCTGTAAATTTCACGTTCTGACCATTGTTCTTGTGTGTTTTGCTTGTTTTAGTGTTGGTCAGGACMTGAGCTGGGTGGGCATTCTATGTTGTGTGTCTAGTTTGTCTGTTTCTTTGTTTGGCCTAATATGGTTCTCAATCAGAGGCAGATGTTTTGTGTTGTCTCTGATTGGGAATCATATATAGGTGGCTTGTTTTGTGTTGGGGTTTGTGGGTGGTTGTTTCCTGTCTCTGTGTTTTCTCTGCACCAGATAGGGCTGTTTCGGTTTGCCACGTTTGTTATTTTGTTAGTTGTACGTATTCAGTTTCGTCTTGTTTATTAAAGTCATGTTGACCACGAGCTACGCTGCGTCTTGGTCCGATCCCTGCTACACCTCCTCTTCGTGGCTGCCGTTACAGTAAAGCATATTTTCAAAATCTGACACGATAGGTGGATTATCAACAAGTGTTTTGGTATATTTCACTTGTGATTGCATGATTATAAATATTTTTTGTAAGATTTTTGAATTTGGCGCCCTGCAATTCAGCGGTTGTTTAGGGAAATGATCCCGTAATCGGGATCTGTGCACAGAAAGGTTAAGACCTCTCTGGGATATGTGGGACGCCACCTCAACAACAGCCAGAGAAATTTCTGGGCGCCAAATTCAAAACAACATAAATCTCATAATTAAAATTCCTCAAACATACAAGTATTATACACCATTTTAAAGATAAACTTCTCGTTAATCCAGCCACAGTGTCTGATTTCAAAAAGCTTTACAGCGAAAGCACACCTTGAGATTATGTTAGGTCAGCGCCAAATCAATGAAAAACATACAGCCATTTTCCAAAGAAGGAGAGGTGTCACAAAAGTCAGAAATAGCGTTATAAATATTCACTTACCTTTGATGATCTTCATCGAAATGCACTCCCAGGAATCCCAGTTCCACAATATATGTTTGTTTTGTTCAATGAAGTCCATAATTTATGTCCAAATACCTCCTCATGGCATTCTGCCAGACATCTGACTCAAACAGCTCTCTTATTCTTCCCCCTTCACAGTAGAAGCCTGAAACAAGGTTCTAAAGACTGTTGACATCTAGTGGAAGCCTTAGGAAGTGCAATATGAGCCCATAGACACTGTATATTGGATAGGCACTGACTTGAAAAACTACAAACCTCAGATTTCCCACTTCCTGGTTGGATTTTTTCTCAGATTTTTGCCTGCCATATGAGTTCTGTTATACTCACAGACATCATTCAAACAGTTTTAGAAACTTCAGAGTGTTTTCCATCCAAAACTACTAATTATATGCACATTCTAGCTTTTAAGCCTGCGTAGCAGGCAGTTTACTCTGGGCACCTTATTCATCCAAGCTACTCAATACTTCCCCCCAGTCCCAAAGAAGTTAAATAATGGAGGGGAGGGGAGTTAAATAGAAGGTTATATGTAATTGAACAGTGTAAGGGTTCTGTAAAGGAACCGTAAAACGTTTCCACTCTTCCTCCTCTCTCTCCAGAGCTATCCTTTRTCTTTCTCGTCTCATCATCCTTTACACCGTGGAAAATATTACATCACTCATTTCATATGCGCAGGGCTCATTCCAGCCTGTCCTTTCCATTCCTTTCAACACTCCAATTCTAATTTTACTCATTTCAAAAGATAATTTGAATTAATCAATTTGCATTTTTGAATGATAAATTAGATTTTCCTAGCTTATCATAATTAAATATCCCCCCTGTCAATAATGTCCCAGGCTGACATTGTGTGTGTCTTCTGTCTAGTGCGTTTTGTAATTCCTATTGAACTCAAATTAATGTTGTGAGACTCAGGGGGATGGGTTTTGTACTGTATAATACTGTCAGATTGCTCCAATGATATTTAATCCAATATAATATAACCCACTCCATCTCTATTGTGAAGAATTGTTTTCAGCACAAAAAAAAAGAGAAGGAGAAAGTTGATTGCCAAGCTAAACAGAAGACATGCTATTGATCGGCTCAGAATAACATAATCCTGATTGCTTCCTGTAACATTTCATTCGTCTGCCCTCTAAGACAAAAGCTCTAGCTGAAGTGTTTCTATTAGATACACAGTATAATCTTTTACAACAACTTTGAATAGGGTATACTATGCATCCATTTTAAGATCTAATCAATAAGTACAGGAGTAAGTGAGGATATAAAGTAAATTAGAGAAATTGCAACAAGATTTTTTGGACGCTCTTGTTGGACGTTCACATTGTATATATCAAATATTTAGGCCAACCCAAAATTATATCTAAAACCGATAACCAATGACAAACTGATTTATTACAAACAGTCAAAAAAAGCAGAATATGAATAATCTGACAAAATCACTTACTAATAGATACAGCATATTTAGTGTCATCTACACTATATTTAAATAAGACGTGTCATCCTTGGGTGTTGACGAGTGATAGTTCTTGTAAGGTGTGGCTGTGTAGGCTTCAATATACAGTTGAAATCGGAGTCATTAAAACTTGTTTTTCAACTACTCCACACATTTCTTGTTAACAAACTATAGTTTTGTCAAGTCGGTTAGGACGTCTACTTTGTGCATGACAAAAGTAATTTTTCCAACAACTGTTTACAGACAGATTATTTCACTTATAATTCACTGTATCACAATTCCAGTGGGTCAGAAGTTTACATACACTAAATTGACTGTGCCTTTCAACAGCTTGGAAAATTCCAGAAAATGATGTCATGGCTTTAGAAGTTTCTGATAGGCTAATTGACATCATTTGAGTCAATTGGAGGTGTACCTGTGGATGTACTTCAAGGCCTACCTTCAAACTCAGTGCCTCTTCGCTTGACATCATGGGAAAATCTAAATAAATCAGCCAAGACCTCAGAAAAAAAATTGTAGACCTCCACAAGTCTGGTTCATCCTTGGGAGCAATTCCCAAACGCCTGAAGGTACCACGTTCATCTGTACAAACAATAGTATGCAAGTATAAACACCATGGGACCACGCAGACGTCATACCGCTCAAGAAGGAGAGGCGTTCTGACTCCTAGAGATGAACGTACTTTGGTGCGAAAAGTGCAAATCAATCCCAGAAAAACAGCAAACGATCTTGTGAAGATGCTGGAGTTAACAGGTACAAAAGTATCTATATGCACAGTAAATGTGATAAGGTGAGTTTAGGTGATAGGTGTAGGAGTCAGGCACAGGAGAGCAAGGATGTCTGAGAAGCGTGTTTTAATAAGACAGTCCACCAACACTGGAATGGCACAATCGAAAAGGACGACGCCCTCATAACAGAGAACCCGTGRAAACGCACGGAGGAACAAACACAGTTCCGACACTCATACACTTACGTAACCGTGAAAACAAATAACGGTAAATCCAACCGAGCACATCACAACGAAAGACTAATCCCGCACAAACCTAGGCAGGCAACAGGGTACATATATACACACAGAAATTAACGCAAATGAAACCAGGTGTGAAAAGAACCAAAGACAAAACAAACAGAAAAGGAAAAAGGGATCGTGATGGCTAGTAGACCGGCGCCGCCGACCGCCGAGCGCCGCCCGAACAGGGAGAGGACAGTAAAACGAGTCCTATATCGACATAACCTGAAAGGCCGCTCAGCAAGGAAGAAGCCACTGCTCCATGAAAAAGGAAGAAGCCACAAAACCACCATAAAAAAGCCAGACTACGGTTTGCAACTGCACATGGGGACAAAGATCGTACTTTTTGGAGAAATGTCCTCTGGTCTGATGAAACAAAAATAGAACTGTTTGGCCATAATGACCATCGTTATGTTTGGAGGAAAAAGGGGGAGGCTTGCAAGCTGAAGAACACCATCCCAACCGTGAAGCACGGGGATGGCAGCATCATGTTGTGGGGGTGCTTTGCTGCAGGAGGGACTGGTGCACTTCACAAAATAGATGGCATCATGAGGAAGGAAAATTATGTGGATATATTGAAGCAACATCTCAAGACATCAGTCAGGAAGTTAAAGCTTGTTCGCAAATGGGTCTTCCAAATGGACAATGACCCCAGGCATACTTCCAAAGTTGTGGCAAAATGGCTTAAGGACAACAAAGTCAAGGTATTGGAGTGGCCATCACAAAGCCCTGACCTCAATCCTATAGAAAATGTGTGGGCAGAACTGAAAAAGCGTGTACGAGCAAGGAGGCTTACAAACCTGACTCAGTTACACCAGCTCTGCCAGGAGAAATGGGCTAAAAATCACCCAACTTATTGTGGGAAGCTTGTGGAAGGTTACCCGAAACGTTTGACCCAAGTTAAACAATTTCAAGGTAATGCTACCAAATACTAATTGAGTGTATGTAAACTTCTGACCCACTGAGAATGTGATAAATGAAATTAAAGCTGAAATAAATCATTCACTCTACATTATTCTGATATTTCACATTCTTAAAATAAAGTGGTGATCCTAACTGACCTAAAACAGGGATTTGTTACTAGGATTAAATGTCAGGAATTGTGAAAACTGAGTTTAAATGTATTTTGCTAAGGTGTATGTAAACTTCCAACTTCAACTGTATCTAATTAAGGTGTATTTCCTATATATAGATCTCTCCATTCCATTAATAATTTGAAGACAGATTGTGTGGTCTATATCCAGGAGAAAACCTGTCCCATGTTCCTCTAGTGTGCTAACACTGTGTTTGTTTCCAATACATCACTGACACCTCCCCCTTGAAAGAGTGCAAGTGGAACTTCCTGTAAGGATAAATTACTTAAGGTAAGATGAGGAAACATACTCACAAAATTCTCTTACTTTCTTGTCAAGGTCTGGGTTTTAGACAACACACAAGACAGCATGCAAGACATCTGTTGCCAAGGTGACGTGGTTGACAGAGGGGCTGAAAATAAGCGGGTGAAAATGGAACCTTTGGCATCCGATATGTTGGAGGCCAGTCCTTGGCATTTCAGAGCAACAATTACGGTGATTCAACAAATGAAATTAGAAAATACTTCAGTCTATTTCTCTTTTTTGTTTCATCAAACTTCCAAACGAGTACTGTGTGAATCCAAGTCTGTCATAATGACTCATTTGTGAATCGTCCTTCACTTTTTTTATATAATTTACATATCCAAATGAACCACATTTAACACGCTATTGTGTGGTTAAAATGGTCTCCAAAAGGTGTCCTGACAGTATTTCTTATTGATAGWGACACAAAAATTAGCCTAATTGTAACGAAACTCTAATTCCTCCTCCTCCTCGGACGAGGAGAGGAGAGAGGGATCGGAAGACCAATTTGCAGCGAGGTATGATGACATGATTATCTTTATTCACAAGACGAAACTAAACACACGAAGAACACTTGATAATTTTACAAAACAACGTAGACAGACCTGAACGAGAGAACTTACATAAAACATGAAGAACGCACGAACAGGAACAGACTACATATACTAACGACAACGAAACAGTCCCGTGTGGTGCGAACATACACTGACACGGAAGACAACCACCCACGACAAACAATGTGAAACAACCTCCCTATGTATGTCTCTCAATCAGAGGAAAACGAAAACACCTGCCTCTGATTGAGAGCCATACAAGGTCAATTAAACCTGACACTTAACATAGAACAAACAACACAGACTGCCCACCCAGCTCACGTCCTGACCCACTAAACACAACAATACAAAAGGAAAACAAGGTCAGGAACGTGACACTAATGAAGTAGAAAGACATTTTTACATTTTTGAGGGCCAWGATTGGATCCCATGCATGCTGTGTGAGTTAATGTGACTCATCCTATTGGCTCCATCTGCATCGCAGATCAGTGAGAGTTATAAGTGGGAGTGGTTATGATGACTGGAGGAAATTATTATATCCCAGTAAGACAATAACTAGATAACAATAACTAGAAAGGAAAAATGCATTCCTTTAAAATATATTTCAATGAATTGGGGAAGACCAGATCAAAGCTGCAGGGGAACTATTGATATGCGCTCCCTGTCGGTGTGGAAACATCAAAAAGCTTGTAAATATACGACCAAGGATGATGCCAAGCCATTGAAATCTTTGAAACAGGTTCCTGCAATGAAATAATAAAACAATGAAATTGTATTGAAAGACTTGGGGGAGGGCATATAAAAGTTATCTGCCTGCACTATGTATGTAGGCCTAGAGTAAATGCTATGCAAAAAATCTTCTCATTCAATTGTAAAAAAAAGTTTTCACTTGCTTCTCTTCGCATAGAATATGTTGACTTAATTGATAAAATAGGGTAGAGTAAATTGATAAAAAGGGTTGTTTGCGCTTGGGAGCACTTTACCTTAAGGTGCAGTGTTAGCCAGAGCTCAGCTAGCATCTTCTGTCTGTCTGAATGTTTAACATCCTGTCCACGTCTGAGAGGATATCCTCCAAGTACTAGCCAATCAATGGCCTTACTCTAGCACAGACACAGGTAATTAGACCAAATCATCACATTGCAAGAGTGTAGAGAGACTGAGAGAGTGTTCACAGTAGTTCAAAGAGAAAGAGAAACTGAGATTTCTCTCTCAATCATCTATTTTATCCGATTGGCTTTTTCATTTCTGTAACACCATCCTTAATGAAATAGCCATTTACTCATTCTGATTCTCTTTTTGATGCTTAGATTTTACTCACACATGAATCATGTAAGTTATGTTTTTCCTGGAAGACGGGTGTATATATCTTTGGTTGGTGATTGGTTGGTGATCTTAGTTGCGCTAGATCTTCAGTGGGATGTAGTTAGCCAACTGAGCAGCCTCTAAACTTACCTGCCAATGGACATTTTCTTTAACCCCAGGATTGTACTGGTATTGAATTCACATTATTTTCTCTTTCTTTTCTCGTTCAGCTAAAAAAACGACGTTTCGCAGTCATAGAAAGTATGAATCTCATCTTTCAGGACCCAGTCACTTGCCATTCATTGCTGGACAAGGGAGCCATTACATTGGCCTTATTGTATTATGGGCCTKGTTGTTGGCAKGGRGTTGTTTCTTATTCKTCWTCTTCAGTCRCTRCTCCACGGAGCCCGACTGCAGTCTACAGCCTCCAAACCCATCCATTAGTCTGCCTCCTTCACCACCGAGAGAGAGGTGACTGGTGTAATTTACTGTCTGGCATATACGGTACCCCTCTCCCTCTCTCTGGCTGCTATTCTCTCAGCCGTACATTGAGCGGCTGAAAATTGCAGTTGGAACACAATGTTGTGATATGACTACTGATGACCTCATACAGTTGGTCTCCTGGAAGCTCGCCCCCCTGCTGTTCCTAGGAGATGGTGTGGGACGCTGGGTAAATCTGAAATGGCACCCTATGCTCCAAAGCAGGGTGTCAAATCCATTCCACGGAGGGCCGAGTGAGTGTCTGCAGGTTTTTGTTTTTTCCTTTCATTAAGACCTAGACAACCAGGTGAGGGGAGTTCCGTACTAATTAGCAACCTTAATTCATCAATCAAGTACAAGCGTGGAACGAAAACTCGCAGACACTCGGCCCTCCATGTAATGAGTTTGACACGTGCTCTTACGCGCACTACTAACAGTATGTCGGTACTTCAGCTTGTAGGTTATGGTACTCACACTACTGACAGTATGTAGGCACTTCAGCTTGTAGGTTATGGTACTCACACTACTGACAGTATGTAGGCACTTCAGCTTGTAGTTATGGTACACACACTACTGACAGTATGTAGCACTTCAGCTTGTAGGTTATGGTACTCACACTACTGACAGAATGTAGGCACTTCAGCTTGTAGGTTATGGTACTCACACTACTGACAGTATGTAGAGACTTCAGCTTATAGGTTATGGTACTCACACTACTGACAGGTATGTAGGCACGTCAGCTTGTAGGTTATGGTACTCACAATACTGACAGTATGTAGGCACGTCAGCTTGTAGGTTATGGTACTCACAAGTTTACATTGATGAGGGAGTTTTTTTTATACATTTCATGATAACTTCTTCTGACAGGAACATATCAAGTCTGATCAAATGACCTGGTGCTGTCAAAGGAGAAGCTTTGAAGAACCATACGTCTCCTGTCAACCACATTAGAATGTCCAGGTCTTCATTGGCAACTGCAGATATGACTGCTATCACTATGGGCACGTCTTCGTACAATGGCTTCATATAGCCAAATCACTTAACTCTCACTATGCAGAATCAGGAAGGCTGTATAGAAAGGGAACACTGCACATAATATGACAGACTGCTGCTCTGTTGTTTTGCTTGATTGATTTTGCATTATTAATTAAGTTAGTGTTGACTTAGCAAATGTTCCCCAGGCCGGGACAAACATTTCAATTCACGTCCATTTTCACAGATTATTTTATGATACTAGGCTAACTCATACAATAACAATGCATGTAGTCACATGTGCGTGTTGTAATGGAATTCATGCCATAGTTTATTCTCTCTAACTTCAACTTCTTGCACTTTAAACAAAAAAACGCAGATATCTCTATCAAAACCCAGCTATCTCTATCAGAATCCAGCTATCGCTCTCAAATCCCAGCTATCTCTATCAAAAACCAGCTATCTATATCAAAACCATTTATTTATTATTGTTATTTTCTTATATCTGTATTAGAATGTAACCACTACATTCTCCTGGAGATCACGGCTAAATAATGTGATCTTTGCATTTCAGTCAAAGTGGTATGGTAACCACACAACCATATCAAACTGCTGACAGTGGAGAGTGGCAAAGTACTTGATCAAGACTGCACTAGAGGCCTATGTGCCTATGTGCCCTGCTGCAGCAGCAAAACAATAAACTACCAACCGCTATGACTAAATATCTCTCTGATCATTTCTCCTCTTTCTCTAACTCTGATCACTAATCATAACATTTCCTATTTGACATTGGGTAATGACTTGACTAGAAAATATACATTTTTATTACTTTCCCTTCTTGAAAGAAATGACTTTTACAAGGTGAGGCAGCATCCCACAGTGCATCCCACAGTGATGAATACTGTGTATCATGTATAAAATGAAGAATGAAATCTAATCAAATCAAAACTTTAAACATCTCAATACACTTTCCATGAATATAGACACACTGAATGGCACACTGTTCGGCCATGTAAGTGAACAGAAGCTAGCTGGACTGACAGACAGATGTCGTCATTATGTGGTGCTTGCCCTACAAAGTACACTTGGTCTAACCTCAGGCCAGACCATAGTAAATTCCCCCAGGCTCTGAGAGAATCCAGCCTCTGACCTCTGACATGTGCTTTGGGGGGTGTAGTTTGTTTTTCTGGATGTGTCTTTAGGGGATGTACAGTGGTTGCTATTTTCTCTGGAGATCTCACTTCTTCACTGTAGGAATAAACGTGTGAGCCAAGAGACCCTTGAAACTGGAGGCTGGGGGCCGGGAGCTGGGAGCTGGGGAAGGGAAGAGAGGCCCTCTACTGTACATGTTTGCAGTGTACTGTAGAGGACAAGGGTGGAAACCTGTAAGTGGGTTGAAAATGCAGTTCTCAGCCAAAAACAGAGACAGAGGGCCACATCAGATGCAATGCAACACACACAAATCCCCCTTAAGAATCAATCAGATCATCAGACAGTCTTGAAGTTCTGTGACATAAGCCTCCACCCGACATTGGAATCTGATCCAGCTCAGAGAAACAAGCACGTCGTTCTCAAAGAGGTGTTTTTTCACCTTTTAGGATGTCAGCTGGATTTTACTACAGACTTGGGAGTCCTCTGCCATCTTTATAACTGTATAACAAACCACCATTACAACATCTTAGAGTTATAGTGGGAGGAATTCCATGGGCTAGAAGTATCTTTCCAATGCAGATTGAATCCATATTGAAAGCGCCAAGCCCAGCCATTGCTTTAACTAGTGACCTGTATTCAAATCCCCAGGTGTTGTTATTCAAAGTCAGGTTCAGAGATAAAGGTTGTATTTTTAATGTTCCCTGCTTGCTAAGAGAGAGTTAATATTGTATGTGGCAGGCTTTTAGTGCTCTAGAGGCAGCTCCTGCTGACTGTCACTCAGTGACAGGGACCCGGGCACTCAAAGACAGCAGTAGCCCTCTCAGAAACACGATTCACAGAGAAACTGACAGGAGAGAACAGTTGTCACAGCACAGTTATAGCATTTGCTGCAACATGATCAAGAATACAGGATTTTAAGAAACACTTTTCAGCAAATATTTACAAATGGAACTGTGGTTTTAATCAGATGATTTCTTATTATTGTGTAGTTATTTTCTTATTTTCTTATTATATTCTTATCATTTAACTTTCATTTATAAGCCACTACCTTCATAGGTAATACACGCACTATTAACACATTAGTATTCAAACATTATTAGACATTAATACGCTGAATAACGTCAAATACGCTTTTGACATGCCACACTTTTTTTTTTACATCCCTGTTAGTGAACATTTCTCCTTTGCCAAGATAATCCATCCACTTGACAGGTGTGGCATATCAAAAAGCTGATTAAACAGCATGATCATTACATATGTGCACCTTGTAATGGGGACAATAAAAGGCCACTGTAAAATGTGCAGTTTTGTCACACAACACAATGCCACAGATGTCTCAAGTTTTGAGGGAGCATGCAATTGGCATGCTGACTGCAGGAATGTCCACTAGAGCTGTTGCCAGAGAATTTAAACTACATTTTTCTACCATAAGCTGCTTCCAACGTTGTTTTAGAGAATTTGGCAGTATGTCCAACCAGCCTCACAACCGCAGGCCACGTGTATGGGGTTGTGTGGGCGAGCGGTTTGCTCATCCTAATTTTGTGAATAGAGTGCCCCTTGGTGGCGGTGGAGTTTGGGTATGGGAAGGCATAAGTTACGAACAACGAACACAATTGCATCGATGGCAATTTGATTGCACAGGGGGAGGTGGGGCAAAGGTACATGTCGGCAGGCAGGCTCAGGGTCAGGTCAGGCAGAGTGGTCAGGCAGACAGGCTCAGAGTCAGGACAGGCAAGGGTCAAAACCAGGAGGGCGAGAAAAAGAGAGACTGGAAAAAGCAGGAGCTGAGACACAAAACCACTGGTTGACTTGACGAACAAGACGAACTGACAACAAACAAACAGAGAACACAGGTATAATTAACACAGGGGATAATGGGGAAGATGGGCGACACTTGGAAGGGGGTGGAGACAATCACAAAGGCAGGTGAAACAGATCAGGGTGTGACAGGAGCGGGTCATCCACAAATTCAGTGCCTTTTGAGAAGTGTAACACTGTTCACATAACTTTTGATTGAACACACATTTTACATTCTGGGATAAAGAGCACATGTCAAACTTAATAAAATGCATGTCATGATGTCAAAGGAGCAGCCTCATTGTGCATATAAGAAAATAGAAGAAATTAAATAAACATATTTTTTTACAAAATGTACCTCTGTGTTCTGTAGGTGGGAAGCCTTTGTTTCCTCATTTGAACTCTTCCCCATCCTACCTCTCCTGCAGCCCATTGCCAGTGTCTTACATGTAACTCCAACAATTTTCTTGAGGTGCTCTCTCCTGAATACCTTTTGTCTCACAGAGGCAACGACGGGTGGATGAGATCAAAGACTCATGAAATCTGATCAGGCACATGTTTTCTCCCATCAAATCGGCTGACATTCTGGTCTACCCCATTTTAAATTGTATTTATTTATATATTCTGGTGCGTAGCACATAGAGTATTACATCAGGTTTCTCTCAAATTGCACTCTATCTATGAGAGCATGGTGCGTTCACTTTGGTTGTGATTGTAGAGTTGTTGAATAACAGTGTACAGGCAGGAGTGAGCACAAAAAACGATATTGTACAATAGCTCAGAAATCAATGGTAATTGTCTGATGTGATATTCCATGACAATAGTCTAGTCTAGACTCTATTGAATCTCAGCCAGAAATGGCCAAAGCCAAAAGTAAGATCCTGCCTGAATTGTTCAAATTAAACCGTGGGAGACCTTAATGCAGCAAACTACCTCAAAAATAGTCATACAAACAGTACAAGAAAAGCCCAGTAATTCATATCTCCATATCTGTATTTTGTTTGACATCTTTTTCCTAAGTATAGCAACTATAGATCAATTGTGCTGAGTCAATGTAGAGTCTGCTGTCAATACAACTCAGTAAAGATAATAAATTAGCTTCCTATGATTAATTAGATCAATGTTTATAATCCTCTCTAATAGGGTTGCTAGTGAAGCCTTTATGTCTTTAAAAACAGATAATCACTTTTCTAGGTCAGTGATTTTACTTCAACCAAACCAGACATTAGGAAGAGAGCGTTTTTCAGTGATGTAAAGTAAAAATACTTTGAAATAATACTTAAGTAGTTTTTTGGGGTATCTGTACAACTTTTATTTTTACTCCATTACATTCCTGAAGAAAATATGTACTCTGATACATTTTCCCTTACACCCTAAAGTACTTGTTACATTTCAAAGCTCAGGCTGGACAGCAATATGGTCCTATTCACGCACCGTTCAATATAACATATTGTCATCCCTAATGAGGCAGATATGGCAGACTCAATAAACACAAATACTGTGTTTGTAAATTATGTCTGAGTGTTGGAGTATGCCCCTGGCTGTCCGTAATAAATGTAAACAATTGTGTTGTCTGGTTTGCTTAATATAAGGAATTTAATGTATGGCATTTACTTTTACTTTTACTCAAGTATGAAAATTAGGTACTTTTCTCACCACTGTACTTAAGTACATTTTAGACTTTTACTCAAGTAGCATTTTACTGGGTGACTTGAGTCATTTTATATTAAAGGTATCTTTACTTTTACTCAAGTATAGTATGACAATTTAGTACTTTTTCCACCACTGAAAAGGTCCATAGAGAAAGAATAGTTAAAGGATTCCATGTTTGAGAATTTTGTGATGCAAATAGTTGCATTTGGATAGATGCATGCTTTTATGAGGCAATCGCTCAGTTAGTGTTATTATTAGCAGTCTGCTCTAAACTTCATGCAGGCTGGATGGGAGCAGGGTTAGGAAGAATGTCTAGTGGGATTTCTGAATTGTGTTCTGTGTCTGCATTGCTTTACTTCCAACATACCAGTTTGATGGTAGTGTGTAGGAGCATCTACAGTAGTTACAACATGTACTAAATGGGCTGCTCCAAGTGGAGGAGTAAATCCATGATATGTTCCGACAGAGTTGTCTGTTTCTATTGGACCTTATGTGGCTATGTATAGCTACCCAGTCCTATAGAGCAGTGAAGACATTGAGAGAGGGATTTATTCAGCTTACTATAAATTCTCTCCTGTTAATGAGATTACAGCAACACTGTAAAATGTAGGTTGCTGTTGAAGGTGTCAGAGACTGTTTTATTTCTGGGGGACAAAATTAGTTTTCCTGACATCAATCAGCCCCACAAATTAATTGTTATTCCCTCAAAACATTAAGCTTTGGTTCAACGCCGCCTCAGAAATTAATGCCAAAAATGATTATACGCTTTTAGACATCGGAATCATTTAAGGATGATGGCAACTGTTCAATCCAAGCTGTACAAAATCCTTTTGCTGTTGGATTCTGAAAATGCAATATGGAGACAAAGCATGCACACATTGTCCACAACGGTGTGCAAATACATTGATAAACTTCATGGAATAATTGTTTCATTTCATTACTCCATATTTTCTATACAATGGCTAAATGTCAATGACAAAATACTTACTGTTGTTTCATACCCAGAATTATTACATAATGTGGATTCCCCTTCATGKGCACTATAAACACACATGAGTGGAACAGATAATGTGGACACATTTTCTCAACCTCTTGTGCCTGTCTACTTTAGTTTGTAGCTATGTTATGTAGCCATTGCATGTTCATATAGCAACACCAAAAAACATACACCTGAAGGTTTGGCACTCTACAGTACAATACGTTTGATGAAAACTATTCTAATTACCAGAGACTATACTGTACAAACTGACATGTTTTTGTAGTTTTTAATTTCTACTGGTTTCAGGCGAGTGCTTAAGTATGAACTTTTTTTAATTCCCTAGCTGGTTACTTCCATCCATCGTCCAGATTTTGCAGTCTAACTGTCATTCCATGAAAACATAAAAGCTCATTATCTAACCCCTAGGCCGCCGAAACAGAGTTGAAAGCAATGGACCTCTTAATTTGCATAATATTTACCCTAATGGTATTTCCATTAGGATAAAACGCTCCATCTGCATAATAGAATGGCTGGAGCAGGAAGAGGAGGATAAGACACATCTGGAGGCTCTGCCATGTCCTTTCCTCCCGTACTCTCTCTCTCACCTCTCTTTCTCTAAGTTGGAAGGTAGGAGAGCAATGAATGAGAGGATCTTCTCTGCCAATGCTCTCCTCACCTCTGATGTTTTGAGAAGGAGAAAGGACACTAGGAATGGAGGAAAGAGTTTTGATATTCACCCAGTCACTTCTTCTAAAAGCCTTAACCACTACAGTTATAAGTGTATACAAAGCCTAAGTCTGTGGATATCTGGGCTTAGTGACATCAACATGCACGGACGTAATCCCTGTTCATTCATGGAGATGGAATAGAGATCTACCAATTAGATGCCGCTCTTTATCAAATAGCCTTGTTAACTTAAAACACAAAAGACATTCTGAAACAATCCTCCAGCTGTCAATTACATTTTATTGGGCTCAAAGGGGACGTTTCCATAAACTGGCACAGCTGTTACTGGAGAAAAACCCATATAATAGCATTTTCAATGTTCTTTACTTTTGATAACACTTTCTGAGGTTGTAGGCATGTGGTAGAATATCAAATAGAAGTATTCATATTCTGTATCTACAATGAACATTTTGATTGTTTTGAGATTTAACATCCAGTGAAAGACATATAGAGCAATTAAGGCTGTGTTACAAGGATTCTTCAGAGTACTACTAAAACAATGGAATGACTGTCTAGTTCGACTTTTCACCTTCCCTAGTATGAATAACCATCTTTCCCTAAAAAACATACAGTATTATCACCATGTTTATTACTACAGCTTTAATATACTCCATGATAACTCAGTGTGCAGCTGAGGTGACTCTCTGATCCATTATTCATGATTCACTCTACACACCCATCCACACCACTACGAGATAGTCTCTGGCCCAAATGGCACACTATTCCCTCCCTATATAGTGTACTGATTTTGTCCAGAGCCCTATGGACCCTTGTCAAAAGTAGTGCACTATAAAGGGAATAGGGTGACATTCCAGACACACCCAGTGTTTCATCTGTATTTGGTATGCAGCATGGGGCTGGTGCAGGCAGACTGGGATGCAGTTCTCAGGCGCTGTGTAACACAGACACTATTGGACAGATCACTTCATCATACCGCTAACAGACAGCCCACAAAACATCACATCCTTCTTCAATGGCCACTGTCTGTCAGTAAGTTAGAAAGGTGGGGAGAATATCCGAGTCACTGACTGGAAATATGGGTGGTGACCAGTAGGAAGAAAACGAAGTGAAATTAACTGAGGTACTATTTTATTAAATTTTTTGTTTCACCTTTATTTAACCAGGTAGGCTAGTTGAGAACAAGTTCTCATTTACAACTGCGACCTGGCCAAGATAAAGCATAGCAGTGTGAACAGACAACAACACAGAGTTACACACGGAGTAAACAATAAACAAGTCAATAACATTGTGTGCAAAAGGCATGAGGAGGTAGGCAATACATAGGCCATAGGAGCGAATAATTACAATTAGTCCAATAAGAATTAGTCCAATAAGAATACAGATTCTTATTTTCTGTTGCAAAGCTTTTTGATACAGTGTGTCATGCTGAACATGGCCCTGGTGAAGGTATTCTAAAGATATCCCATGGAACAACGCATGCACAAGACAGAAGATAATATAACAAAGAAGACTTTAGTGACCATGTCATTTAACCCAAGCACCCTTTAACGCTGGGTTATGCAACTGGTGGCCCGCGGGTCCTGCGAGTTTACAGAGCGTTTTCATTATTTAAATTTGTATCATTATCATTATTTTCATTATTATTTTTAAWTTTTTTATTGTTGAACATAAAAGACAGTAAAAACACCAGAGAATCAGCTCCAAGTTATTTTAATTTTGGAAGTTTGTTCCCAAGTATTCCCACGCATACTCGAGAGACCTATACAAATTATCCTTTACAAATTAAGGCAAGGTTTGAAATTATTATGTTTTAGCCAAATATTATATATGTTTGGGCTTCTTGCAGTCAATTTGCAGTCTACAAATTATTTTTAATTATTTTCCAGCCCCCCGACCATCTGCTCAAAAACAAATCGGCCCGTGGCTGAATCTAGTTAATGATTCCTGCTTTAACATATCCAGATTAACTACAGTGCCAGTACATTAGTGTGTTCTATCAGACTGTATTACTGCAGGTCCTTAGCTTAAAGTGCTCCTGGTCAGATTTCAATTACAGTGTGTTACTATGAACAGAACAACATGCCATCTTTTAGACAGTGGCCACTGGGTTTTGGCTGCCAAGATATGGTCCTAGACAACGATCAAACACTGGTGTATGTGTTCTGTTTGGTGATTGGTAACGCAGTGAGGAGACATGTACTTGATGAATGTCACACAGCCCTGCAGTGAGATGTGAAGTGCATTGCTGGCAAGGCTGTTTGTGTGTGCATGCTGGCAATGTGGTGTGAGTACCTGTGTATCTAACCGGATACTGTGGAAACAGCACACCTCTAACAATGGACTCTTGTACACCTCTCCAATGCCATGCTCACTCTGTTCACATCCGAGTACCTCTGGGAAACGTTCCACCATGCTCACTCTGTTCACATCCATTACCTCTGGAAACGTCCACAATGCTCACTCTGTTCACATCCATTACCTCTGGGAAACGTTCCACCATGCTCACTCTGTTCACATCCATTACCTCTGGGAAACGTTCCACCATGCTCACTCTGTTCACATCCATTACCTCTGGGAAACGTTCCACCATGCTCACTCTGTTCACATCCATTACCTCTGGGAAACGTTCCACCATGCTCACTCTGTTCACATCCATTACCTCTGGGATACGTTCCATCATGCTCACTCTGTTCACATCCAGTACCTCTGGGAAACGTTCCACAATGCTCACTCTGTTCACATCCATTACCTCTGGGAAACGTTCCACCATGCTCACACTTTTCACATCCAGTACCTCTGGGAAACGTGTTCCATCATGCTCACACTGTTCACATCCATTACCTCTGGGAAACGTTCCACAATGCTCACTCTGTTCACATCCATTACCTCTGGGAAACTTCCACCATGCTCACTCTGTTCACATCCATTACCTCTGGGATACGTTCCACCATGCTCACTCTGTTCACATCCAGTACCTCTTGGGAACGTTCCACCATGCGCACTCTGTTCACATCCATTACCTCTGGGAAACGTTCCAACATGCTCACTCTGTTCACATCCAGTACCTCTGGGAAACATCCACCATGCTCACTCTGTTCACATCCATTACCTCTGGGATCGTTCCAACATGCTCACTCTGTTCACATCCAGTACCTCTGGGAAACGTTCCACATGCTCACTCTGTTCACATCCATTACCTCTGGGAAACGTTCCAACATGCTCACTCTGTTCACATCCAGACCTCTGGGAACGTTCCACCATGCTCACTCTGTTCACATCCAGTACCTCTGGGGATACGTTCCACCATGCTCACTCTGTTCACATCCAATACCTCTGGAAACGTTCCACCATGCTCACTCTCGTTCACATCCAGTACCTCTGGATATCGTCCACCATGCTCACTCTGTTCACATCCACCCTCGGGAAACGTTCCATCATGCTCACACTGTTCACATCCATTACCTCTGGAAACATTCCATCATGCTTACACTGTTCACATCCATTACCTCTGGGAAACATTCCACCATGCTCACACTGTTCACATCCATTACCTCTGGGAAACATTCCACCATGCTCACATCGTTCACATCCACGTACCTCTGGGAAACATTCCATCATGCTTACACTGTTCACACCCATTACCTCTGGGAACATTCCACCATGCTCACACTGTTCACATCCATTACATCTGGGAAACGTTCCATCTATGCTCACTCTGTTCACATCCATTACCTCGGGAACATGTTCCACATGTGCTCACTGTTCACATCCATTACCTCTGGAAAACATTCCACAATGCTCACTTTTCACATCCATTACCTCTGGGATACGTTCCATCATGTTCACATTTCACACTCATTACCTCTGGAAACATTCCTCACCATGCTCACACTGTTCACATCCATTACATCTGGGAAACGTTCCATCATGCTCACACTGTTCACATCCATTACCTCTGGGAAACGTTCCATCATGCTCACAATGTTCACATCCAGTACCTCTGGGAAACGTTCCAGTCTTTTTGCTCACTCTGTTCACATCCATTACCTCTGGGAAACGTTCCACCATGCTCACACTGTTCACATCCATTACCTCTGGGAAATGTTCCACCATGCTCACACTGTTCACATCCATTACCTCTGGGAAACGTTCCACAATGCTCACTCTGTTCACATCCATTACCTCTGGAAAACATTCCACCATGCTCACAGTGTTCACACCCATTACCTCTGGGAAAAATGTTCCACCATGCTGGATGTGGTATGGTGATGTAGACTGCACTGATACAAACACACAGAGCTTAATGCATGAATTTAGTTACACACATATATACTACAGACACGCTCACACTGAACACAAGCAGTGCAGTCACACGTGAAGGGCATACTGTACACTAAATACTGCACATACTGAGCTATACTAAGAGTGTGTGTGTATATGCCTGCATGCATAAATGGATGTGTGTGTATGTGTGTATATACAGTATGTGTGTGTGTCTTTGTGCAATATGTTTATATTAATGTATGTGTTTAGAGTTCCAGTTTGAGACAGACATACTGTATGTATGTATGGTACTCTGTCACCTAGTGAGACCCTGGGGCTGAATACTCTGTCACCTCAGGACCCTGGGGCTGAATACCTCCCTCTGCAACTGGATCCTGGACCTCCTGACAGGCAGACCCTAGGTGGTGAGGGTAGGCAACAACACCTCCGCCACGCTGACCCTTAACACGGGGGCCTCGCAGGGGTGCGTGCTTAGTCCCCTCCTGTACTCCTTGTTCATCCACAACTGCGTGGCCAGGCACGACTCATTAAGTTTGCTGACGAAACAAGGGTGGTAGGCCTGATCACCGATGACGATGAGAGCCTATAGGGAGGAGGTCAGTGACCAGGAAGTGTGGTGCCAGGACAACAACCTCTCCCGCAACGTCAGCAAGTTGATTGTCGACTACAGGAACAGAATTCTAGGCTGTAGTGACAGGCTGTAGTGAAGTGGGTCGAGAGCTTCTAGTTCCTCMGTGTCCACATCACTAAGGAATTATCATGGTCCACAAACACCAACACAGTCATGAAGAAGGCACGACAACTCCTCTTGTCCCTTAAGAGGCTGAAAATGTTTAGCATGGGCCCTCAGATCCTCAAAAACTTCTACAGCTGCACCATTGAGAGCATCTTGACTGGCTGCATCACCGCTTGGTATGGAAACTGTTTGGCATCAGTCTGCAAGGTGCTGCAGAGGCTATTGCATACGGCCCAATACATCACTGGGGCCGGCTCCCTGCCATCCAGGACCTCTATATCAGGCGGTGTCAGAAGGCCCCAAAAATTGTGTGACTCCAGCCACCCAAGTCATAGACTGTTCTCTCTGATACCTGACCCTGAATAGCTTCTACCCCCATGCTCTAAGACTGGTAAATTGTTAGTATGGGTAGCTATTAGTTATTAACTATTTAACTCTTGGCATTGACCCTTTTTGCACTAACTCTTTTGACTCATCACACACGCTGCTGCTACTGTTTTGTTATCTATCGTGTTGCCTAGTCACTTTATCCCTTTATATAAAATCAAGCACACAGTCATGAAATCTCCGTAGACGGAAATTGGCAGTAGAATGGCCTTACTGAAGAGTTCAGTGACTTTCAACGTGGCACCATCATAGGATGTCACCTTTCCTGCTAGAGCCACCCCGGTCAACTGTAAATGCTGTTATTGTGAAGTGGAAACGTCTAGGTGCAACAATGGCTCAGCGCATACTGGTAGGCCACACAAGCTCACAGAATGAGAACACCGAGTGCTGAAGCCAAAAATCGTCTGACCTCGGTCGCAACACTCACTACCGAATTCCAAACTGCCTCTGGAAGCAATGACAGCACAAGAGCTGTTCTTCGGGTGTTTCATGAAATGGGTTTTCATRGCAGAGCAGCTGCACACAAACCTAAGATCACCATGTGCAATGCCAAGCATCGGCTGGAGTGGTGTAAGCTCGCCACTATTGGACTCTGGAGCAGTGGAAACACGTTCTCTGGAGTGATGAATCATGCTTCACCATCTGGCAGTCTGACGGATGAATCTGGGTTTGGCGGATGCTAGGAGAAAGCTACCTGCCCCAATGCATATTGCATATTGCCCCTTCGTGAAGGGAAATCTTAATGCTACAGCATACAATGACATTCTAGATGATTCTGTTTCCAACTTTGTGGTAACAGTTTGGGGAAGGCCCTTTCCTGTTTCAGCATGACAATGCCCTGTGCACAAAGCAAGGTCCATACAGTAATGGTTTGTCAAGATTGCTGTGGAAGAACTTGAATGGCCTGCACAGTGCCCTGACCTCAACCCCATCGAACACCTTTGGGATGAATTGGAACACTAACTGCGAGCCAGACCTCACTAATGCTCTTGTGGCTGAATAGAAGCAAGCCCCAGCAGCCATGTTCCAACACTTAGTTGAATGCCTTCCCAGATGAATGGAGGCTGTTATAGCAGCAAAGCGGGGACCAAATCCATATTAATGCCCATGATTTTGGAATGAGATGTTCAACACTCAGGTGTCCACATACTTTTGGTCATGTAGTGTATACCTCAATTTCATCATACCCCTGCACATTGACTCACTAGTAGTCCCCCGTGTATATAGCCAAGTTATTGTTGCTCATTGTTTATTTATTCCTTTTTATTTAACCATTATTTTACCAGGTGTCCATGTTGATATGAGGGCCAGATTGGGAATTTAGCCAGGACACCAGTGTTAACACCCCTACTCTTACAATAAGTGCCATGAGATCTTAGTGACCACAGAGAGTCAGGACAGTCATTTAATGTCCCGTCTGAAAGACAGCACCCTAAACAGGATAATGGCCCCAATCACTGCCTTTGGGCATTGCCATATTTTTCTATATTTTGACCAGAGGAAAGAGTGCCTCCTACTTTCCCTCCTACACCACTTTCAGTACCATCTGGTCTCCCATCCAGGGACTGACCAGGACCACCCCTGCTTAGCTTCAGAGGCAAGCCAGCAGTGGGATGTAGGGTGGTATTATGCTTCCTTGGCCCAGTCTCAGATGACTCTCATCCCCAGTCCTATCCCCAAGGACAGAGCCAATGTAATGTTGTTAACAGAGAGGTGGGGGGATGTGGTGGGTGTTGGATACAGACACGCACACATACACACACTGGGGAGTGCGGAGTACATTATCATAGGATAATGAAAAAGCGAGGAGCACCTTGCCTGTTCTAATATGCACTCGTCAGCTATTATGGCTGTAGCCTCGTCATTAGGGGGATAGAGCAGGAGACTGGCGACAAGGCATCAGTCACTGAGGATGGGGATTCTGAAGGAGAGGGGGACCACCAAGTCCTGAAAGACAAACAGACATGCCTCAGYGATTCCCCAGAGATGATACTGTACCTTACCTTTATAGCTCAGGCCAGGGGGCCTGAGCTGAGGATTGTGGAGAGAAAAATAAACACATTTGAAAGTGGCCAATGATCATAGCAGCACATCAAATCGTATCGTATGTGCAAACAAAAACAAAATGTCTCCTTTTTGGTCATTGCTCCTGCAGAATGCATTAGTTATGGAAAATGGGCCCTTTGGTTTTTCTCCCGTTGACCAAAGTCAGCAGAAATAAGACAATTATTTGATTAATGCCTTCTTATATATATATATATACAGTACCGTTCAAAAGTTGGGGTCACTTAGAAACGTCCTTGTTTTTGAAATACAGAAATACAATACAAATATGGTTAATTTTGTAAATTACTATTGTAGCTGGAAACAGCAGAATTTTTATGAAATAAAACAAAGGCCCATTATCAGCAACCATCACTCCTGTGTTCCAATGGCACGTTGTGTTAGCTAATCCAAGTTTATCATTTTAAAAGGCTTATTGATCATTAGAAAACCCTTTTGCACTTATGTTAGCACAGCTGAGAACTGTTGTTCTGATTAAAGAATCAATAAAACTGTCCGTTTTTAGACTAGTTGAGTATCTGGAGCATCAGCATTTGTGGGTTCAATTACAGTCTCAAAATGGCCAGAAACAAAGAAATGTATTCTGAAACTCATCAGTTTCAAGGTAATTCCATGCGAGAAATTGCCAAGAAACTAAAGATCTCGTACAACGCTGTGTACTACTCCCTTCACAGAACAGCGCAAACTGTCTCTAACCGTAATAGCAAGATGAGTGGGACCCCGGTGCACAACTGAGCAAGATGACAAGTACATTAGAGTGTCTAGTTTGAGAAACAGACGCCTCAAAAGTCCTCAACTGACAGCTTCATTAAATAGTACCTGCAAAACACCAGTCTCAATGTTAACAGTGAAGAGGCAACTCCGGGATGCTGGCCTTCTAGGCAGAGTTCCTCTGTCCAGTATCTGTGTTATTTTGCCCATCTTAATCTTTTCTTTCTATTGGCCAGTCTGAGATATGGCTTTTTCTTTGCAATTCTGCCTAGAAGGCCAGCATCCCGGAGTCGCCTCTCTCTCTCTCTCCATCTCCCTGACTCTCTCTCTCTACCTCTCTCTCTCCCTCTGTCTTACTCCCACACAGAATACAGTAAAAACAAAGTCTCTGTGGGGGAGGAGGGAGCTCCTTTTCGAGAAATGTCTCCGTTCCGCCACACTTCAATGAAGAGCAGCTATCTCCCTGTGCATACAGCAGGTTCTAAATGTCATTTTCCTCTCATTATTTCCCTGCTGCTCCTATCTCCCCACCTGACAAACCTTTTAATGTGCTGTTTTGCTTCAGTTCTTTTCCCTCCATCATATCTCAGCGTTCAGGAAGATGCTTTATGGCAGAGCATCATATAAACAGGGTATATTTTAATGGCAAAGTAAAAAAAAAAGAAAAGAAAAAAACCCCGAGACGTGGTGGTTTGGACCAGTGTTGCCTGCCGGCCTGCCTGCCTTCCTCCACCCTGCCTCCCCTCCACTCTGTCCTGTTGCCTTCTGCCAGTAGCCTGTTAAGCACTAAGCCTTATTAGAGGAGAGAAACGTCCTAGATTGAATTGGGGGTGGTTATAGGATATAGGAGAGAGTGATCCCGCTTGGGTTCCTGCTGTTCTCATATCGTAATGGCGTAGGGCAGCATGGGAAGGCGTCTCAAGACCCCTTAGTTGGGGGCTCCAACCCCCCCCCCCCCCTAACCCTAACCCTACCCCCCCAGCAGCCTCACCGCCCCCACACTCACCACCATTACTAGCCTGGATCTGGAGTTTGGTGAATGTACGATTGATCAGCGGCCAAGCATATTTCAGACTGGTTGAAGCTGTACAGGATTAGACCTCTGCCATCTGGGTCGCTGTGGCAGACCCACCTGATTCTGAACTAACATTGTGCAGAAAAGACATGGCTGAGTCAAGCAGTGGGTGTCAGAGAAAAAGGGCTGAGTCAATATGTGGTGTCAGAGAGACATGCTGGAGTTAGGTGTGGGTGTCAGAGAAGACAGAGCTGAGTCAAGCTGTGGGTGTCAGAGAGACATGGCTGAGTCTAGGTGTGGGTGTCAGAGAAGACAGGGCTGAGTCAATGTGTGGGTGTCAGAAAGACAGGGTGAGTCAAGCTGTGGATGTCAGAGAAGACAGGGGTGAGTAGCTTGGGATGTCAGAGAAGAATGGCGGTGGGGGGGGGGGGGGGGTCATCAACTGTGTGGTTCAGAGAAGACAGTGCTGAGTAAGAGCTTGATTCAGAGAAGACAGCTAGTCAAGCTTGGGTTGTCAGAGAGACAGGCTGAGTTATTGGAGTCAGACACATGGTTTGAGTCTAGTGTGGGTGTCAGAGAACACAGGGCTGAGTCAATGTGTGGATGTCCGAGAAACAGGGCTAGCATGTGGAGTGAGAGTGACAGTAGAAGAAAGCTGATCAATGGATCGAGAGACAGTCAATGTGTGAATGTCAAAGACAGGGTGAGTACAATGTCTGATGTCAGATAAACAAGGCTGTCATGTGTGGATGTCAAACGAGACAGGACTGATCAACTGTGTGATGTCAGAGAAGGACAGGCTGAGTCAAGGTGTTGTGTTCAGGGTACAGGAGCAGTCAAGTGTGGTGTCAGAAAACACAGGCTTGAGTCAAACCTGTGGATGTCAGATAGACAGGCTGATCAAGTGTAGGTGCAGAGAAGACAGGCTGAGTAATGTGTGGTTCAAGTGACAGACTGGTCAAGTGGGTGTCAGAGAAGAACAGGACTGAGTCAAGCTGTGGGTGTCAGGGAGACAGGCTGAGTCAATTGTTGGGGTGTCAGAGAAACAGGCTGAGCAATGTGAGATGTCAAGAAGACAGGCTGAGTCAATGTTGATGTAGAAAACAGTGATCAATGTTGAGTCAGAGAACTGAGTCAATTGTGGTAGTCAAAAGACAAGCTGATCAATGTGTGATGTCAGAGTAGACATGCTGAGGTCAAGGTTACATGGGTGTCAGAACGACAGGCTGAGTCAAACTGTGGGTGTCAAGAAGCGACGGCGTGAGTAAGTGTGGTGTCAGGAACGACAGGGCTGAGATTCAATAGTTGGGGCTCAGAAACAGGTGTGATCAAGTGTGAGTGTCAACCGACAGGGCTGAGTCAATGTGTGGGTGTCAGAGAGACAGGGCTGAGTCAAGGTGTGGATGTCAGAGACGACAGGGCTGAGTCAAACTGTGGGTGTCTGTGATTGTTGTGCAATGGGCCACGGAACCAGGTTAGACTTTGATTTTTGCATGAAAATATTTGGAAAATGAAAATGATACAACCTGTGAAGTGATGTGTTTAACTAATGTGGTTATTGGTGAAATGTTTTAGGAGTTTTTATGGATCGTTACAAATGTAGGCCTGGAGATGTAGTGAGAGGTTTCCCAGTAACCCTGTATACAGTGAAGAGACAACGGCAATGGGATGTACAGTYTATAGTGTTAGTTGAAGGAGGGTGGCCGGGGGGAGGCGGGGGGTAGTGTGGTATGGCTGGTATGTGTAAATGGAGTTTCCGCTTTGCGCCTCGCCGCTCATCCACATCCTCCAACGCTAAACACCAGCCCCCGCTGAAATGGGCATTTAATAAAAGCTGCTTCCCTCCGCCAGAACTGATCAAATTAACCCATCATCAATGAGATAGGTCTCTTTGTGCCATAATTACATTTGGCCTGTGTGTGATGTTGATGCGTCTTCACTTCACATCAACTCGTGTCCCTTCACTATCATATTAATGATAATTCTCTCACCACCTTCTCTCTCTCGCTCTCTCTCTCTCTTTCTCTCTTTCTCCATCTGTCTCTCAACACCTCAGGTTAGTGTCGTCAAGCGGTCATGAACCGCCTCTAATCAAATCCCATCAGTGGTCCTGCGAGGGTTGCCTTCATCGCTGATCCTATTGAATCAGCCCCAGCCCCTGATGTGGAAGGAAAGCGTAGCTTTGTTGTCATGGTGGTTGATAGGAGCTGTCATAGACAGACAGACAGACAGACAGACAGACAGACAGACAGACAGACAGACAGACAGACAGACAGACAGACAGACAGACAGACAGACAGACACAGACAGTGATCCTCTGTCTTCCTTATTTCCATGAGTTCAGAAAGAAGGGAGAGCACACCATATGTGACAGCCTGAAGTCAGATTGTGTTTGTATCTTCTATTACT
>NC_036845.1:3230307-3232592 GCF_002910315.2 Salvelinus sp. IW2-2015
AAAGTGAAGGGAAAGCACACTATGACACCTGAGCCTCAGATTGTTTTTGTATCTCTCAGTATTACTTCCTGGTTCTAACTATTATAGTTTTTAGTTTATGAGGCTAATCTGGGCCAATGTAATAAGTTTTATGCATCAGTACTTTTTGCAACTTTGTAACTGTTTCACAATAAATGAATAAACAGATGTAAATTGGAGCAGGTGGGTGGTGGGACTGAGGGGAGGGCAGTGGGTGTGTGTGACCGTGCTGGGTTGACATGGCTTCTGGGGCAGAAGATAGAGCTATAATTTCCTTCTCTGCAGCGATAAGGCCAGAGACCTGTCAAAGCCTTGGAGGAGAAGCCTGATATACTAAAATTGCTTGAATATTAAAACCTTCTTTCTTGGGGGAGAAAAAAAAGAAACCCCAGTAAATGATTTTCTCTTCTGGTGTTATGTTTTGGCCTACGTTGTGTCGCTCTGTCCAGTTAATGAGAAACCAAAAACACACAACCAAAACAATGTAAATGGTTGACATTGCATTTACCATGCAAACGACTGACAAGGTTAAGGGCTATATTCTATTCGTAGGGCGAAAATGTAGCGTTACAGTGTGATTGAAATTTAAAGGCAATGTTCCCGCGTTAGCAGAAACTGCATTCCCGGTAAACTCTGCAGATGTCAGCTCAATAGGAAATTCCCTTTACATTTCTATCTTCAGCGATACAAAATGAAGAGTATCCCAGCTCCAATAAACATCAACAAATACAATGACAACAACAATACCAACGGCAACATTAGCAACAATCTACCAGGGCTGAGCTGAGAAGATCTGCATGTCAGCTTGAGTTTCATGTGGAAAACAAGAGGTGACGTCTTTAATTAAGTCTCTCAGGAGGCGTTTAATTAAAACCAATGTTTAAATTAAACCGTTCATTTCTTAAGTAATTTGTTTATTCCCTGATTATGATTCAAGGCATTTAATTTGCTCATCTGGTCAGTAAAACAATCCTGTTTGGGAGGGTATAAAACTGGCGCCTATCAGTACAGAAGCCCTCTATGCCAGGGTTTCTCAAACTCGGTCCTGGGGTCTCCCCTGGGTGCACGTTTAGCTTTTGACCTTGCACTACACAGCTGATTCAAATAACCAACTCATCATCAAGCTTTGATGATTTGAGTCAACTTTGTGGTGCTAGCGCAAAAACCAAAACTCCAGGACCGAGTTTGGGAAACCTTACTCTATGGCATCATAATTGATTTCAGTTTGCATGCTGAACGTGCAATGAGTTGGAGAAAGAAGTCAAATACAATCTGGTTGAAGCTTGACCCTGACATATGAAGCACACCAAAGAAATAYGACATAATTGCATGAGAAATTATTTCCAGGGGAGAGAGACAAATAAATTGGGCTGTTTTCCGAGTCAAGGTTGTGTTCACCTCTGAGGGGCTGTCTACAGTAATAATGGGAGCAGAGTGTGTGTGTGCCATTACGGGGCGATGCATCTTTCCTCTTGTGTGCTCTGGTGAGCGCTCGTCTACTACAAACGTTCTTAAAGCGCTTGTTCTTGTGAGCGGCATGCAACGAGTGCTCGGACAGAAAGGTGTGGTTGGCATGGATGGCATTCAGTTTATGACGTGTTATGGACAGAATCAGTGATATCAAGCTGATGAGTGGATGGTATCAGCTGGGTGTAATTGTGGGCTTGGTGGAGCGGAGGCGCTGTTTCTGTATTATGTACTAATGGGATTCACTTCAAAAGACCCAATCAACCGCTTTACCTCGTCATTCTCTCCTCTCTCTCTCCTCTCTTTCTTCTCTCTCTCTCTCTCTCGTCTTTCTCTCTCTCTCTCTCTCTCTCTTCTCGCTCTCTCTCCTTCTCTCCCTCCTCTCTCTCTTCTCATTGTTCTTCTTTCCTTTCCTCTTCCTCCTTCTCTTATATTGCTAGTCACTTTCTCACTCCTTCTTCTCTCATACGCACTTCCCTCCCGCGGCAGTCTATCTTCCTCCCAGGTCGACTACACATCGCTCCTAACTCTCGTTAGACTTATTATTCTTTCTTCCCATTCTTTCCCTTTTTTTCTGTAAAGTGGTAATCATTTTCAGAGGATAAGAGGGGGTCGATGTCAGTTCAAATGAGTGCATAGAAATTACATCCATGGCCATTGTTAGTATCCAAGTGTGTGTGTGTGTGTGTGTGCTGTGCGTGTGTGATGGCTTGGTGTGTGTTGTGTGGTGTGTGATGCTGTGTAGTGTGTGTGGTGGTGTGTGTGTGTGTGGGTTGTGTGTGTGTGTGTGTGTTGTTGTG
>NC_036845.1:3236933-3240012 GCF_002910315.2 Salvelinus sp. IW2-2015
GAACAAATGAAGAGTATCCAGCTCAATAAATCAACAACAAATACAATGACAAAACAATATCCAAACAGCAACAGTAGCAAACAATCTACCAGGGGCTGTGCAGCTGAGAGAATCTGTCAGCTTGGTCTTTTCATGTGGACAAACATAGACGGTGACGCTCTTTAATAAGTCTACTCAGGGATGCGTGTATTTAAGAACCAATGTGATTAAAAAACCGTTTATTTTCTTAAGTATTGATTTTATGTTCCCTATTATGATTCAAGCATTTAATTTGCTCACAATGGTCAGTTATAAACATTATCCCGTTGTGAGGGTATAGACTCGACCTATCAATATCAGAAGCCCTCTATGCCAGGGTTTCTCCAAACTCGGTCACTGGGGATCTCCCTGGGTGCACGTTGTTAGCTATTTGACCTACATCTACACCAAGCTGATTTCAAATAACCAATCATCATCAAGCTATATGATGATTTAATAACTTGGTTAGGTGCTAGGCAACAAACAAACCAGACTCGCTATTGGGGAAACACCTTCTCTATCGGTATCATAACTGATTCAGTTTGAAACTATGCTGAACGTGCAATGAGTTATGGAGAAGAGTCAAATACCATTTCTGGTGAAGCTATGACCGCTGTAACATATGAAGCACAACCAAAGCAAATAAGACATAATTGCATGCAGAACAATTATTTCCAGGGGAGAAGAGACAAATATTGGCTGTTTCTCCGAGATCAAGGTTGTGTTCACCTCTGTGCAGGGCTGTTCTACAGTAATAAGGAGCAGAGTTGTGAGTGTGCCATGTTAAGGGGCATCACTTACTTTCCTCTTTGTTCTCTGTGCTCTGACGACTCTGTATCTACCAAAACGATCCATAAAACGCTTGTCTTGAGCGGCATGCAAATGGGCTGCTGACAGAAAGGTGGTGTTGGCATGGATTGGCAGATTAAACAGTTTATGTTTGGACAGATAGTCGATATCAAATGCTGATGGTGAGCTGGTGATACAGCTGGGTTTTGTAGGGCTTTGGGGAGCGGATGCTTTTCTAATTATGTACTAATGGGATTCACTTCAAAAGAACCCAATCAACCCATCTTCTACCTCTGTCATTTCTCTCTCTCTCTCTCTCTCTCTTCTCTCTCATCTTCTCCTCTCATCTCTCTCTCTCTCTCCTCTCTCTCTCTCTCTCTTCTCTCTCTCCTCTCTCTCTCTCTTCTCGCTCTTCTCTCCTATCTCTCACTTCGTTCTTTTCTCTCCTTAAATCCTCCTTGTCACTTATCTTTTTCTCTCTATATTCTATCACTTTCTCACTCCTATTTCTCTCATACGCAACTCCTCTCCGCCATTCCTATCCTATCTCTCCCACGACTACAAACATCCTCTAATCTCGCCGATCTATCTATCTTGATCTCCCTCTTTCCCTTCTTTTTTCTGTAATTACATCATTTTCAGAAGGAAAAGAGGGATCGATTGCTCAATCATGTCAGTGCATAGAAGAATTACATCCCATGGCCATTGTTAAGTATATCAAGTGTGTGTGTGATGTGTGTGTGCTGTTGCCCGTGTGTGATGTGCTCTGTGTGTGTGTTGTGTGGGTGTGTGATGTGTGTAGTGTGTGTGCGTGTGGTGTGTGTGTGTGTGTGTGTGTGTGTGTGACTGTGTGTGACTCGTGTGTGTGTATGTGTGTGTGTGGTTGCTTGTGATGATGTGTGTTGTGTGTTATAGAGAAGGCAATAATCTTCTCCTTTAAATCTTACCCCCGGATACAAGCTCGACACAAAAAAAGTCAATATTCCATCTTTTGATTGACTGAACCACAATAAAGGTGTAGAACAGCGTGTCATGCTGCATTGTGAGGTATCAGGCAGATAGATTCAGATGAAAACAATGAAAACAGCTGGGGTCTGATCTCGTAGTGGTATATTCTAATAACGGGAACTTGTTATCCTTAGTGTTTAATACATTTAGGGAATATGCTTTTCTGACACTACATAGAGTATAATGTGCTCCACGTCTTGTCGGCCTTGGTTGGACTTTAGAGTGTGAGTGTGAATGTTGGTTGGCTGAACAGTGCACAGGCAGACTGGGCTGCAGAATAAAGGGAGCCTGTGAATGGACAGCCAGACATGCGTGGGATCACTGAGAGCTCCTCTCCTCTCTTCACTCCTCTCTCCTCTCCACTCCTCTCTTCAATAGTTGCCCTTATTAAAAACACAACCATTTTTAATAATGGTATTATTGAGTGTGGGAGGAGACACTGGATCATACAGGAAACACTCTTCTTAATGAGGGGTCTGATAGGCTTCTAAGGATTCAAAGTGATCTGATAGGCTACTAAGGATCCAWMGACGATGAACTGACCAGCKTGTTTGGAGGAGCACGGCTTTAGCTTCCATATAACTATTCTGAAAGGTGGGGAAGGAGACATAGTACTACTTACACAAAATAAAGGACATAAAAACTAACATCTCTCAATAATTGGTTTCATTTTATTCTTGGCATGAAATCTTAAAGCTTATTTTAGCTACATGAATCCCAGACAGGCTTATCCCACTAGAAGATGGATCGCAGACAGCTGGTCTTTTACATGGAATAGCCCAAATTATGGATATTATTGAGAGTGGGAGGAGACACTGGATCATACAGGAAACACTTTTCTTAATGAGTTGTCTGATAGACTTCTAAGGATTCAAAGTGATCTGATAGGCTACTAAGGATCCAATGACGATGAACTGACCAGCCTGATTAGATTAAAACAGCCTATAAAAATCGGTCCAATTCGCCTGAACAATTGTCAATATCTGATCAACGTTATTAAAAGTGTAATTCTCTTGTTTTGTAAGTCAAAGACAGTTGGGTGGGCATCCTGACATTAACACCCTGTCCCTCGCTCTTGTCATGACAATCTGATCCAACCTAAGAACTACAATAGTTTCAACAGTTTACCACATAAAACTGAACCACCTGGATTCAAATGGTAAGAAACCCCACTGGTCACAATCACACATACTTCTTCTACACCTGCATTGCTTGCTGTTTGGGGTTTTAGGCTGGGTTTCTGTACAGCACTTTGAGATATCAG
>NC_036845.1:3240112-3380568 GCF_002910315.2 Salvelinus sp. IW2-2015
CCTTGGCAGTCATCATGACAGAACAAGTCGCCATCTTCAGTTCTCCAGCTCTGGGCAAACTTCACCACTGTGGGTTCCTTGTTACCTTTGGGGTTAGTGAACTCGTCGTTGTGATCCCCGTTGTAGTTCCCACAGAGCCCACCCAGGGTGCGGAAGTAGCTGCTGGGGACAGTGATGTAGAACTCCATGTTCCAGTCGTACATAACCTTCAGGCCAAAGTTTGTCTTCAGAACAGCATAGCTGCCACTATACACCACCGTTAGGTTTCCCCTGGCTAGGGTCACAGGTAGGTAGACATTCTCACCATTCACCTAAGAAAAGATCAATAAGCATATGGAAAAACCACTGTTCACCTCCTGGAATGACCAAATTTACCATGGAACCGACCCCAACTCTGATAATTTCCCTCTGGTCTCTTGTTACTTACCTCAACCTTCCCTTTATGCGTGCTGATCACAACAGTCAGCCCATAGACCGTGACTGAGACTTTCCTTACGAAAGACACCCTCTTGTTCCCTCTGTGGTTGTTCTTGGTCAGGACAGTGAACGGGATGAGGCCAGGTTCAGATTTAACAACCGTGGCCATGACGTAAGAGCAGGTGCCCTGGAAGTCAAARCGCTCCCCATCAAAGGTGAGGTAGTGGGGATCACCCACAGCCCTGCACGTTGCTTTGGAGATGTGGACACAAACCCCCTTTGTACATTCTTCCTTTTCTCTGCATTTGACCTTCTCACAGGGGTCTACTGGTGGAGTGGGTGGGGCAGTGCCTGAGGGAGTACAGAAGCAACGTTCAAGACTAATTCTAGTTTTCATGCAGTGCATTTGTTTTGTTGTGTTGCATTGCATTGTGTTGTTTAATAGTTGTCCTATTTAATGAGGGAGGTGTTGAGGGGCAGTTAATAGGCCAGTTAAGTGGATGTGTCAATTAAACAGCGTACCTTTGGAACATACTCCTGTTGTAGCYTAGCCGTCTCTTGGCATGCCACCATAAACGTAAACAGCCATGAGGGAGTCGCCTTTGATGGAGAAATGCTTTTGCTGCTCTCCCAATGGAATATTTACCCACATGTACTTAGGGTCTGAGTTGAATGATGTCCATTGGAGAGACTTCACACATGTATTTTTCTCACAGACTTTAACGGTGTTGATCCCTTCCCCCTCGGAGACAATGACCAATGTGCTCTCGAATTTGCTCTGCGTGTCCACCGACCACTCGTTGGCCAGATCAGACATTGGGAGGATGTTGGTGAGGAACGGATCGTAGGGCTTGTTGTTGCTGAAGTACATCACCATGACTTTCTTATCACTTCTGATGATCAGCGGAAATTTGGGTTGAACAGAAACCACATATGCCTGCCCCGCATTCAGCTCTTTAGCAGTGGATACCTTTCCCTCAAAGATCTTCACTAGAGTGTTGTCCTCTGAGGCCACAATGTTGACAAAGTCTGTTGATTGGGTCATGTGCATGGAYGGAACCAYGTAYTTGGTGGAGAGGCTCTGTACTGGTAGCAGTTGTTCGTAGARGTGATTGCAGCGGCCTCCATCTGCAARGCACTCGTGTCCCCCCAGGACCGCCACAGGGAGCTTGGCTTTGACCCTGGTCCCAGTGAAAGTGGTGTAGCTTTGGTAGAGGTAGACCTGGTATGGMTCCATGGTAACAATCACCGCCTMTCTTTGCTTCCAGGAATCCAWGCCACTGAGATTTATGTTGGAGACAGGGATGATCGTGATCTTGTTGGGCTCTTTMCCYTTGARAATAGACATAAGCTTMTGCATGTTGCTTGGACCCTCATCGGGGGTGAAGACCACATAGTCAGTACCCAGCTGGTCAGTTGGAAAGACCACACTGCTGTCTCCGGTCGAGAACTTGTAGTTGAAGGCCACCACCGAGATGTCAGAGTTGGAGGTGACCTGCACTGTTTTGGTGGAAGCTCCTGGACCCRCAATTTCAGCYMTACCAGGTATGGCGATCCATTTGGTGTTCTGTTTCTCTATTTTCACTGAGGTGGAGAAGCCGATTGCATTGACCTGAATTTGAACAACGGCTGGATAATCCTGTGTGGTTATGGCCAGTTGAAGACTCTGATCATCATGGTAGCTCAGCAAATAGTTAGMCATAAAGGCAGTAATGAACTCCCGCCCCACTGGGCATGATCCWCTGACCACTAAAACATAAAGGAAGAAAGACAATTTTACAGATGAGCACCTGCATTCTTTTTGCAACCATTTGACTAATGTAATATCAGTATAATAATGAATCTTATACTATAGCTTAAATACTGTACAATTGTCTTGCTCCGACTGCTCTTGTTGAATTCACTGACTGTCAAGTGTCAATTTAGTAAAGCACAAAATAATTTGTTTTGCTTGAATGACATGACAATATACAAATGTTTGTGTACATAACAGTACAGATGCTGTCGCTTCCCCTTGCATAGCTTTCTAACCAGTATTACATGTCTATAATATAGTGTTCCCTGCAGAACAAACAACATTAATGTACTATCTAATTAGAGGAGGCTAGAAAGATTTCATTTGCCAAGCTACAGTACTGTATTTATGTTTCCCCATAATGTTAGATAATAATAAATGATCAACTTGTTCAATTCTGGTAGTGATTACATGACATGGAATATCGAAAGGTAAACTGTGATTCTTACCTATGAATAGGCTGACAGCCACACAAAGCTCGAAAGTTGTCCCCATGGCTGGAAACTAAAATGCACAGTCAACAAATGATATGGAAAAATATGGAAAATGGATGTAAAAACGAAATTAGTTTTGTTTTAGATTATATTATAGAAAAGCTAATGACAGGAGAGAAAACAAATATAATTAATTTTAAATGCATTTACTTTCATTCATTTATATCCATCAACAAATTACATAATATTTTCTAAATATAACTGAGTTTGCATTAATACATTGTACATGTATCTACAAAGATAGGAAATAGTTTATTTCAATTCACTTTCAGCTCTGTAATAATTTGATCTTCAACTGACTCTATTCACCATTTTTTCTAATCTAAAAGACTGATTTGATGTCCATACTTTACCTGTTGGTGGGACCATGAAGGATATAACAGACAGGGAGGGATGTGAGGGTGTCTTATATTGTGAAGAGGATGGGTAAAAAAAAAACACATCCTTGACAAAATATTGAATTACCGTACTTATTAAGTCAACATAACATATGCATGACTGTAATGCATATATTGACAACTACGTGTCTGAAGTTTCCATCTACCCAAAACATTTGCATAGTATTTTTCCTCATAAGCAATACTTTTAAAAGAAYTTGGAAACAAACATCTGTTTCATAAAATGTTACCTCAATCTACCTCAACATATATAAAATAAAACATATTCATGGATTTATTTAAGCAGGTTTGTCACATTTAGATTTTGTAAGAGAGACCTGGTAAATAATATTGTCAAACATTTTTCATAGACTCATTTACTATGTCCTACTGCCCAGAAACAATTATTTATTTTCTTGCAATAGAATATAACTTTAAAAAAAGCCCCACTTTATATTAAGTATCACATAATGGTAATATAGCAGCATAATGTAACTAGTGTGGGTAGTTGTTACATAGTACTATCAACTATTATACCTCTTATAAGGCATGTAAACCATGTAATTATTATATAGTTTTTAGCATKACTGTGTAGTGATGTAAATYATAATTTGTTCTTAATTGACTTGGCCGGTTAAATAAAGGTAAAATAAAATACAAATTGGGACCATATAAAATAACAATGTACTTTCAAATTATTCAAAACATCATACGTTTTTAATTTATTGTTTTATGGCATTATTTAAACATGGATTAGAAGAAGTGCTCATTGGGACCATATAAAATAACAATGTACTTTCAAATTATTCAAATTATCATGTGCTTTTAATTTATTGTTTTAAGGCAATATTTAAACATGGATTAGAAGAAGTGCTCATCACTTACACATGGATGTTTTAAGTGTATGTCAACAGAACAAGGCTTAAATGAATGTCAATAGGAGGCGGGCGAGGAGAGCTTACACAAATAAAACATGGATACCATTACGGAAACATTGTTATTGAAACAGGATATGAGAGCCACATCTTTATTTACTGGCAGCTCGATCAAGAAGAGGGTGACATAGGTCTGAACAAGAATTGATTATAGAACCATGAGGATTTTGGGGGTGTGACGAGAGGGGTGAGGGGAGGATTTCATAAATACACATAATATCATGGGTGTGTTTGTATAGTTTAAGGGGGAGGTGAGTATCTGAAATGCATTACAGAGCTGCTAACATATTTATTAAACCCTAACTTTAAAATGTACCCTCTTTTTTTCAAAAAGAAATTCACCTTTACTTAACCAGGTAGGTCAGTTGAGAACAAGTTCTCATTTACAACTGCGACCTGGCCAAGACAAAGCAAAGCAGTGCGACACAAACAACAACACAGAGTTACACATGGAATAAACAAACGTACAGTCAATAACACAATATAAAAAGTCTATATACAGTGTGTGCAAATGGCGTAAGGAGGTAACGCAATAAATAAGCCATAGTAGCGAAGTAATTACAATTTAGCAAATTAACACTGGAGTGATAGATGTGCAGATGATGATGTGCAAGTAGAAATATTGATGTGCAAAAGAGCAAAACAAGTAAATAAAAACAATATGGGGATGAGGTAGGTAGTTGAATGGGCTATATACAGACGGGCCGTGTACAGCTGCAGCGATCGGTAAGCTGCTCAGATAGCTAATGCTTAAAGTTAGTGAGGGAAATATAACTCTAATAAGTCTCCAACTTCAGTGATTTTTGCAATTCGTTCCAGTCATTGGCAGCAGAGAACTGGAAGGAAATGTGGCTAAAGGAGGTGTTGGCTTTGGGGATGACCTGTGAGATATACCTGCTGGAGCACGTGCTACGGATGGGTGTTGTTATGGTGACCAGTGAGCTGAGATAAGGCGGAGCTTTACCTAGCAAAGACATATAGATGACCTGGAGCCAGTGGGTCTGGCGACGAATATGTAGCGAGGGCCAGCCGACGAGAGCATACAGGTCGCAGTGGTGGGTGGTATATGGGGCTTTGGTGACAATACTAATGGCACTGTGATAGACTGCATCCAGTTTGCTGAGTAGAGTGTTGGAGGCTATTTTGTAAATAACATCGCCGAAGTCGAGGATCGGTAGGATAGTGTCGTGGCTGAATCAGAATTAGTTAAAATTAGTCGAAAGCCTTGGCCAGGTCGATGAAGACGGCTGCACTGTACTGTCTTTTATCGATGACGGTTATGATGTCGTTTAGTAATTTGAGCGTGGCTGAGGTGCACCCGTGACCAGCTAGGAAACCGGATTGCACAGCGGAGAAGGTACGGTGGAATTCAAAATGGTCGGTGATCTGTTTGTTAACTTGGATTTCGAAGACTTTAGAAAGGCTGGGCAGGATGGATAAAGGTCTGTAACAGTTTGGGTCTAGAGTGTCTCCCCCTTTGAAGAGGGGGATGAAGAGGGGGATGACCGCGGCAGCTTTCCAATCTTTAGGAATCTCGGACGATACGAAAGAGAGGTTAAACAGACTGGTAATAGGGGTTGCAACAATGGCAGCGGATAATTTTAGAAAGAGAGGGTCCAGATTGTCTAGCCCAGCTGATTTGTACGGGTCCAGGTTTTGCAGCTCCTTCAGAACATCTGCTATCTGGTTTTGGGTGAAGGAGAAGCTGGGAGGCTTGGGCAAGTGGGTGCGGGGGGTGCGGAGGGTGCGGGGGGTGCGGAGCTGTTGGCCGGGGTTGGGGTAGCCAGAAGGAAAGCATGGCCAGCCGTAGAGAAATGCTTATTGAAGTTCTCGATTATTGTGGATTTATCGGTCTTATAACCAACATTATGCCAACATGGCATTGCAGCTCACAGACAAAACACTCATCTTGCTTTGTTTCTTTGACACTTTGAATGGATGGGCACAGGTTGGCCTCATCCCTGTCATCAATATAAGTAAAGTACATTATATGCATGTATGGTTTTTCACTCTAGCTCTGAGGGTGATGGTGTCAGAGGGCACCTTTTTGAACTGCTATCACTAGGGTTGTATGTCATTCTTTATCTAAGTGACAATGCAAATTCTTGTTTTCAAAATGCCTGCATTGCAGCAACGGTAAATTGTTAATGTAATGAACTGTCTCACGGAGTGACTCCAAGTACCATGTAATGAAATTTGAAATATTTCTGTAATATGCCCCAGACGTTGCAGTTACATCCACCTTGTGCTGTAGGATTAACTTTTCAACCAGTCCAACTGTAAGGTGGATAGTACTTTCCCCACAGTTGTTGTTACCATGCCACCTTTGACAATAACATTGGACAAAATGTACAGTACCAGTCAAAAGTTTGGACACGCTTACTCATTTAGTTTGACTATTTTCTACATTGTAGAATAATAGTGAAGACATCAAAACTATGAAATAACACATATGGAATCATGTAGTAACCACAAAAAAAGTGTTAAACAAATCAAAATATATTTATATATTTTAGATTCTTCAAAGTAGCCACCCTTTGCCTTGACAGCTTTGCATCCCAAAAAAATCTAAGTAGTCTGGATTACATAGGGTTGCAGAGAGTAGCAAAGTCTACTGCCAGCAGTACTCTATAATACTTGACCAAGAGGGATTGGAAATGTTTCACAAGGCAACATCACACACACACCTATATTTGTGACATTGAAACACAGTCCTGTAAGCTTAGACTTTTATAACTCGTTTTTGTTCATGATCTATCAAGTCTCTGTTTCATGAGCCTCATCTTGTCCTATTGTATCGTCATGTGGGACCATCAGATGTCGGTGTGTTTCAGGCTTGTGTCTGAAGTACAAAATGAGTTACATTGCTAACGCTGCTAAGAGAACTATCCCTAATAACACCAAAGCCGGTCTTCCCCTGGTTGCAAGAGACACCTCACAGCATTCTGTAAAAGAGGAAGAGATGAGAGAAAGATAGGCTTTCAGCTTCTCCTCCCAAAGACCTGTTCCTCTAGTAGTACTGCCTGGTCACTGAACCTTTCATTGAGGGCATTGTAAACAGTTCCTGTCATGGAAAGTTGCACTCTGCAATGATGTTATTCTTGCATGCAGTACATCTATACACAATGCTCATATGACTCATTTTCCCTCATGAAGTGAAATGTCAAATCCTTATTTAGGATGGGGGTTTTTGACTACAAATTTTGTCTAAATTCATACATTGTGGAATTTGTGTAGGAGTAACACACTATCAGGGTTTAGCCATTAGTGATTATGAAATGGTTTAATATTTCATCACTAAATCAGTGATCCATACTTGGTCACATTGCTCTATCCCTAAACCTGTTAGTAGGTCGTAACTTTACCTGGAAGTGGGTGGAGGGTGAGTGAGCGGGTGAAGGTTTGATTGAGAACCTCCAGTCTCATTTCAACAATGATGGTGAGTACTGTTTGGCTTGACCTCCATGGAGCTGTGGACCTCATAGCGCCCCCTGCTGTCCAGGCCGATACGGCTGTGGCTCGGATTGGAGATGTCTCCTCCAATGGAGTCTGTCCACCACACATCAGGCTGGGGGAAACCCTGGGAGGAGGTGAGGGTGATGATGAAGCTGTCACAGTATGACTGTATAGAGAGCTGGGGCTCCTTGAAGGGGGCTAGGGGTAAACAAAAACAACAACAACAATACCCTTATTCAGCTTTTAACAAATGAGAATTCTGACTGCAAAGGGCTTTAGGCAAGTAGATGACTAAGTTGATTTTGTGCAGATAGCTTAATACTTTTATGTCTCTTAATCCCCCATAGATGCAAGACTTCTAAAATATCTGAACGGACAAAAAGAAATACTCTCTAACCCGTCACTAAAGGTTGTAGCTTTTCCTGGGCGCTTCCCTGTTCATCTGTCTCATCACAGATGTATTGGCCCTGGTCACTCAGCTGCACACCACTCAGTCTATGTGAGGCATTTCCCACAATGAGCTGGTCTTCAAACAGATGAGTGCGTCCCTTGTAAACAACACTCTGTCTTTCCAGCTGATCTCTCCCATGGTAATAGCTGTGGACCACCTCTGATTCCCCACGCTGCTAGTTGATGACCAGGTTGTTGAGGTTCAGGTTTTTAGACAAAGAGAAAGAGCAGCTAAGGGTGATGTCACTGCCCGGAGCTGCCGTTCTCTGGGTTGTAGACTGGTTGTAGTTACCACTGATGATATCACTGATATATGGAATAGGTGGAAAGAGAGAAGGATGATGTGGGAGAGAGAGAGTTGTATTGGTAATGTAATGCGCTGTTTGGAGGGTTCAGAGTGGACGGTCAACTATAATGAAAGTTAAGACTAACTATTTCGCCGACTAAACTCAACTCCACACGATGGAGTTGAGCGGCGACTAGTGTGGGCGGACTGGAGCTCCGACGTCACATAAAATTGTTTTTTTAGAAAAACGACTGATTTTAGCATCCAAAGAATAGCCCGCAATTACACAGACAAATGTTGTGTGTAATTGCGGCATATATCAGGGGTCCTGAAATCAGTCTTTTGATAAAAACGTAATTTTATGTGACATCGGAGCTCCAGTCTGCCCACACTAGTCTCAGCTCAACTCCATCATAAATTGTGGAGTTGAGTTTAATCTACTAAATTAAGACCAGACAGAGCCAGCATACAGGAGCTCTACAAAATGGGTCTTTATTCTCTAGAAGCAACCACCATCTCAATAATTTCACATGAAAGACAGGAATTCATAGACAAATGTATTTTTCCTTTATTTAACTAGGCAAGTCAGTTAACAACAAATTCTTATTTTCAATGACGGCCTAGGAACAGTGCCTTGTTCAGGGGTAGAACGACAGATTTTTACCTTGTCAGCTCAGGGATTCGATCTTGCAACCTTTCGGTTACTAGTCCAACGCTCTAACCACTAGGCTACCTGCCGCCCTAATGCCAGGCATTAGCCTACTAATTAAAATGTTCCTTACCTCCAATTCTCGCTCTTAATAGAGCTGGGTTGATAAACTGTAGGCCTACTTATGTTACTTTTCTGAGTCAATTCGGGTAGCATTAAATGTCCTTTTTTTTAAGAAACACAAGTTATTTCAATCTCTAGAGACCAAGTTTGGGAAACCCTAGTCTATAGGCCTACTTGGTGAGTGGCAGTGATTCCTGCATTTAAAGTATTTGCCCGTCCCACTTTCGGCTGCTGTCGCGAGCCACTAAACTCCCTCGCACTTTGCACACTACATAACATGCAAATTGGTAAAACCATGAGCTCTCGTTGTACATCAAATAGCCTAGGCCTAGCGCTGGAAAGTTGTTGTAGGACATTAGCCTTCATTTACTGATAGATCAATTATCCTACATGTATAGCAACAATGTATTTTTTGAGGTCCCACTTCCTCAGGTGGTGAATAATATAGCCTATAGTATATAGGCTCAAAGACGTCAGCAAATTCTATGAAGATCAAAACATTTATCTGATGAATCTGGATCCTATTTTGGCAGGTTGAACATCAAAATATCATGCATTCCCTGGATATGTTAAATGAAACAGATTATTTATAAATACCAGACTACCATCTAAGTTGACATAGCCTACTGTACTGAAAAAAAATTCTAGAGCCCTGCCGATAATAATGTCATGTAAAGTAACTGTCCATTAAAAAAAGGATTTCATCATTGTTGGCCATTTATTGTTAACGAGCAAAATAGTTACATTTATCACGATATGACTTTTTGCACAACCATTCTCACTTATTACAGAAATAATTGCAGAAAATCAATCATTGTTCCAATATTGTATCCCTACTTCTTTGCTGTGTAACCAAGAAAGGACGGAATGGATGAAATTACACAATCCATGATATCTGTTGTCCTAGGCTTGTTTAGGCATGTATTATTTGTTTTCATCAAACAGTGTTGAATATGTAGTAAACAAATAACAGACTTGAGTACAGCACACTAATGCACTAATCATCGACCTGGCCAAGGCTTTCGACTCTGTCAATCACCACATTCTTATCAGCAGACTCAACAGCCTTGGTTTCTCAAATGACTGCCTCGCCTGTTTCACCAACTACTTCTCAGACAGAGTTCAGTGTGTCAAATTGGAGGGCCTGTTGTCCGGACCTCTGGCAGTCTCTATGAGGGTGCCACAGGGTTCAATCCTCGGGCCGACTCTTTTATCTGTATACATCAATGATGTCGCTCTTGCTGCTGGTGATTCTCTGATCCACCTCTACGCAGACGACACCATTCTGTATACATCTGGCCCTTCTTTGGACACTGTGTTAACTAACCTCCAGACGAGCTTCAATGCCATACAACTCTCCTTCCGTGGCCTCCAACTGCTCTTAAATGCAAGTAAAACTAAATGCATGCTCTTTCAAACATCATGCTCACACCTGCCCGCCCGCCCGCCCAGCATCACTACTCTGGACGGTTCTAACTTAGAATATGTGGACAACTACAAATACCTAGGTGTCTGGTTAGACTGTAAACTCTCCTTCCAGACTCACATAAGCATCTCCAATCCAAAATCAAATCTAGAATCAGCTTCCTATTTCGCAACAAAGCATCCTTCACTCATGCTGCCAAACATACCCTAGTAAAACTGACCATCCTACCAATCCTTGACTTCGGCGATGTCATTTACAAAATAGCATCCAACACTCTACTCAGCAAATTGGATGCAGTCTATCAAAGTGCCATCCGTTTTGTCACCAAAGTCCATATACTACCCACCACTGCACACTGTATGCTCTCGTCGGTTGGCCCTTACTTCATATTCGTCGCCAAACCCACTGGCTCCAGGTCATCTATAAGTCGTTGCACCCACCCGTAGCACGTGCTCCAGCAGGTATATTTTACTGGTCACCCCAAAACCAATTCCTCCTTCGGGCCGCCTTTCCTTCCAGTTCTCTGCTGCCAATGACTGGAACGAACTGTAAAAATCACTGAAGCTGGAGACTCATATCTCCCTCACTAGCTTTAAGAACCAGCTGTCAGAGCAGCTCACAGATCACTGCACCTGTACATAGCCTATCTGTAAAATAACCTATCCAACTACCTCATCCCCATACTGTTATCTATTTTATTTATTTTTGCTCCTTTGCACCCCAGTATCTCTTACTTGTACACTCATCTTCTGCACATCTATCACTCCAGTGTTTAATTGATATATGAATTTTCATTTCGCCACTATGGCCTATTTATTGCCTTACCTCCGTTATCCTACCTCATTTGCACACACTGTATATAGACTTTTTCTACTGTATTGTTGACTGTATGTTTGTTTATTCCATGTGTAACTCTGTGTTGTTCTTTGTGTTGCACTGCTTTGCTTTATCTTGGCCAGGTCACAGTTGTAAATGAGAACGTGTCTCCAACTAGCCTACCTGGTTAAATAAAGGTGGAAATAAATAAAATAAAATAAAAAGTACACATGTGATCATTGATGAGGGATGCCATTTACCAACACATGAAAATTCTTGTTTTGATCACCGGTAATAAACAGTACTTAGACGACATGCAGCCTGAAAAACAAATATATACAGAGAGACACATACTGTTTGAAATTGGCTTGTAATAATCCATGTACTGATTTTATCCTTTAAACTTTGTGGTAAAACAATTACATTTTAGCGCATACCCCACGTGCTGAGAACGAGGTACAAAGGAAGTACAAGCAGTAGGGGGGGGGGGGGTCGAGGGGTGATCTGCCAGTCATAGAGATGACAACCCAACTCGGGATGAGGGGATTTAGTGGGTGGAATAGTGGGGACCAATTGGAGGTTTACTTAGTAGCAATGCAAATATCATGGTACAGCTATATAGACACTCAATTATCATGTTACTTTTTAATGGTACATTTAAAAATATCTTAAGATGAAGAGAATTGAAACTTGTCTCATTATGGTAATCAGTGAAATAAGTATAGCCAGTTATAATTGTAATGGCTTAGCAGATACGAAAAGATGATCAGTATTTACATGGCTAAAAGAGAAGGAATATAATATCTATTGTTTAAAGGAAATTCATTCAACAATTTTAGATTAAGTTTTGTGTGAAAAGGACTGAGGGGGGCAAAACATATTTCTCCCATAGTCAAAGAAATTCAAAAAGGGTGATGATATTAATTAACAGTAAATTTGATCCAAAAGTGCAAATTGTCCAAACAGATCATCAAGGTAGATGGATGATTTTAAATATGTTATTGGACCATAAGCAGATATGGCTTATTAACCTATACGATCCAAATAATGATGATCCAAGCTTCTTTGAAAATATATATAGTCGTTTATTAACACCTACAAGCAACACAAGACTATTATTATGGTGGGAGATTATAATACGGTTTTAAATAGCTCTATGGACCATATGGTCATTGTACATTTTGAAGACCCATTTGCGACCAAGCTTTAACTTCCTGACTGACGTCTTGAGATGTTGCTTCAATATATCCACATAATTTTCCTTCCTCATGATGCCATCTATTTTGTGAAGTGCACCAGCCCCTCCTGCAGCAAAGCACCCCCACAACATGATGCTGCCACCCCCGTGCTTCACGGTTGGGATGGTGTTCTTCGGCTTGCAAGCCTCACCCTTTTTCCTCCAAACATAACGATGGTCATTATGGCGAAACAGTTCTATTTTTGTTTCATCAGACCAGAGGACATTTCTCAAAAAGTACAATCTTTGTCCCCATGTGCAGTTGCAAACCGTAGTCTGGCTTTTTTATGGCGGTTTTGGAGCAGTGCTTCTTCCTTGCTGAGCGGCTTTTCAGGTTATGTCGATATAGGATTTGTTTTACTGTGGATATAGATACTTTTGTACCTGTTGCCTCCAGCATCTTCACAGGGTCCTTTGCTGTTGTTCTGGGATTGATTTGCACTTTTCGCACCAAAGTACGTTCATCTCTAGGAGACAGAATGCGTCTCCTTCCTGAGCGGTATGATGGCTGTGTGGTCCCATGGTGTTTATACTTGCGTACTATTGTTTGTACAGATGGATGTGGTACCTTCAGGCGTTTGGAAATTGCTCCCAAGGATGAACCAGACTTGTAGAGGTCTACCATTTTTTTTCTGAGGTCTTGGCGGATTTCTTTTGATTTCCCCATGATGTCAAGCATAGAGGCACTGAGTTTGAAGGTGGGCCTTGAAAGACATTCACAGGTACACCTCCAATCGACTCAAATTTTGTCAATTAGCCTATCAGAAAATTCTAAAGCCATAACATAATTTTCTGGAATTTTACAAGCTGTTTAAAGGCACAGTCAACTTAGTGTATGTAAACTTCTGACCCACTGGACCTGTGATACAGTGAATTAATTATAAGTGAAATAATCTGTCTGTAAATAATTGTTGGAAAAATTACTTGTGTAAAACTATAGTTTATTAACAAGAAATTTGTGGAGTGGTTGAAAAACGAGTTTTAATGACTCCAACCTAAGTGTATGTAAACTTCCGACTTCAATTGTATATTACTCTTAGAATTTCCAAGTGGGCGAGGATATTGGAAATTTTATCTAAGCCTACTGGATGATAACTTGTTTTTAACTAGGACAGAAGAATTGATAACTGACTTTTCCCGACATAACATAGGTACAACAGATCCCCTTATTGTATGGGACACTTTTAAATGTGCCTTTAGAGGCCATGCAATTCAGTACTCATCTATAAAACAAAAGAAATTTAGGTCAAAAGAATCTGTATTAACAAAGGATATTGAAGGACTAACAGTACAGATAGATAGCAATAAAAACTGTACCATAGAGACTCAGAGTAAGTTAGAGGACAAACTAAAATAATGGAGGAACTTATTCAAGAAAGATCCAGTGTAACATATTCTAAAAATAAAGCGAGCGGGATGGAATATGGGGGAAAATGCACCAAATTCTTTTTCAATCTTCAACATAGAAATGCTACCAAAAATAACAATATTTTGAAATTGGAAGTAAAGTTCTTTAAGCATATGTTTTCATTTGTTTCCTCCATCTCCACTAACCGAAGCTAATTGAATGCATTTTCCCCCTATTAATAATGAAAAATTAACATCTGTACAGAAAGACTCATGTGAAGTCTGGGAAAAATGCAGTCCGGGAAAACTCCAGGGCTGGATGGCATACCAGTGGAGGTATACCAATTTTTTATATATTTATACTCAGAGGACCGTTATTAGCATGTTTTAACCACTCCTATATATAAATGGTAGATTATCGGACACTCAACAAGAAGGTCGAGATTTCATTATTACTGAAACAGGATCCAAGTGGTGTGTGTATATATAAAGATCCAGTCCATGAAAAAAATTGGAGGGCTCTTACACTCCAGTGTTGTGATGCAAAAATTCTAGCTAAATGCTTAGCGCATTAGTTAAAAAAGTTTCGTCAGATATTATTCATCCTAATCAGACAGGTTTTTTACATGGACGGTACATTGGAGATAATATAAGACAAGTATTGGAAACAATAGATTACTATGAAATATCTGGAAAACCAGGCCTGGTTTTCATAGCTGACTTTGAAAAGGCTTTTGATAATGTACAACTGGAGTTTATATATAAATGCCTGGAATATTTCAATTTTGGAGAATCTCTAATAAAATGAGTTAAAGTTATAGTAATCCTAGGTGTAAAATAGTAAATAATGGCTACATCTCAGAAAGTTTTAATCTGTCAAGAGGAGTAAAACAAGGTTGTCCACTATCGGCATATCTATTTATTATTGCCATTGAAATATTAGCTGTTCAAATTAGATCCAACAATAATATTAAGAGATTAGAAATCCAGGGCTTAAAAACAAAGGTGTCATTGTACGCTGATGATTCATGTTTTCTTTTAAATCCACAATTAGAATCCCTCCACAGCCTCATATTGTGTCACGGCCGCTAAAAGAAGAGGACCAAGGTGCAGCGTGGTGGGCGTACATTTTCTTTATTTAATCAAAATGATGCCGAACAAAACAATAAACACTACAAAAACAAACCGTGAAGCTCAAAGGCTATTTGCCCTAAACAAAGTCAACTTCCCACAAACACAGGTGGGAAAAAGGGCAGCCTAAGTATGGTTCTCAATCAGAGACAACGATAGACAGCTGTCCCTGATTGAGAACCCTACCCGGCCAAAACATAGAACTACACAACATAGAACATAGAATACCCACCCCAACTCACGCCCTGACCAAACCAAAATAGAAGCATTAAAAGGATCTCTGAGGTCAGAGCGTGACAGAGGATCTAGATACTTTTTCTAACCTCTCTGGATTAAAGTGTAAGTGTACAATATTACGTATTGGATCAGTAAAAAATACAACTTTTACATTACCGTGTAGTTTACCAATAAAATGGTCAGACGGGAATGTGGATATACTCGGTATACATATCCCGAAATAAATAAATGATTTTCTTTCCAATATATTTTAATAGAAAGTTAGAAAAATAGATAAGGTCTTGCTACCATGGAAAAGAAAAAAGTAAGTGTCTAGTTTGAGATTCTTGCAACCAGTACAATGCTATATATGTGGGGGATACAATCTTCCCAGCTCTGCAGATTTTTCTGCGAGGAGGCAGAGTCATTAGATCATTTATTTTGGTACTGTCCATATGCTGAAGGGTGGGACTAATAACAGCAAGATAACAAATGTAAAACATGTGGGGTCTTAAAATGTATATACGGTTAGAACTTTTGTGAAAGAGCACAGTTACAAATATATGGTGGGACTAATAATGTAGATATTCTATGTAGATATTCCATAAAAAATCAGCCGTTTCCAGATACAATAGTCATTTACAACATTAACAATGTCTACACTGTATTTCTGATCAATTTCATGTTATTTTAATGGACAAAAAATGTGCTTTTCTTTCAAAAACAAAGACATTTCTAAGTGACCGCAAACTTTTGAACGGTAGTGTATATATTTACCCCAAAAATATATGGGGGATTGGAAATTATGCAGACAATTACATTGATGGAAGCAACAATCTATCCGCAATATTAAAACAAATATTTATATATAGACTAAAATAACAAAATAAAATAAAAAGTGTGTGCCCCTGGCTATCTGTAAATCAAAAAATAACTAGAAAATGTGTCTGTCTGCTTTGCTTAATATAAGGAATTTGAACTTATTTATACTTTTACTTTTGATACTTAAGTATATTTTATCAATTCCATTTTACTTTTAATACTTAAGAATATTTAAAACCAAATACTTTAAAATTTTCACTCAATAAGTATTTTACTGGGTGACTTTTACTTGAGTTATTTTCTATTATGGTATCTTTACTTTTACTCTATGACAATTGGGTACTTTTTCTCCATCTGTGAATAGCAGAATAACTGATCGACTACAAATCATCTTGCATCACAAATAGCTTGTATTTTGATTGAAAGGGATGCTGAAAGAGATATATAATATTGTACCAAGTAATGCAGTAACAGATGCTCCTCCCTCGATAGATGCTTTTAGTAACGGGGGTGTATTTACATACACTAAAATTGTCCCCTTTTGTATTGGGTTGCACTAAAAAACAGTTAGCAGGAAGTTAAAGAAAATTCAATTTCAACACACTGTGCTGGTTGGCAGGACAGTTCATCATTAAGATGGGGGCGAATTAGACAAAATATCTAAAGGAACTTATTATTAAACAGACTTCTTCTCTGCTTACCTTATGTCAATATAAAAGTCCCCCACAAGTTATTACTTTTTTGTCCACATATGGCACACGTGCAGGACCTTTATTTTGACATGAGGAAGTGGGTCTACAACAACAATAATAATAATAATAATAATAATACCTTCCTTTATATATTTTGTCTCAGTTCCACTCTGCTTTTTGAAGGGGGTTAAAAGATGGCGTAAGTGGATGTTCTGTTTGAATCAGATGGCGTGTCGACTGGAGATGAGAAGGAGAACAATTGGATTGCAGTGTGAAAAACAAAAGGAAATAAGAGAAGTGGTTGTGGAATCTAGTAAATCCAAGTTCCTAGTTCTGGAAAAAAAAGAGTAAGGGTTTTGGATAGATGTTACCTGGGAGACCTGTCTGATGTCTCTAAAACAATTGTAGATGTGTTGGATAAGGTGGTGTCGGTGAGAGTAATGAGAAGTGGGCTTATTTTGGTTTTCTGTGTATCTATGGAACAGAAGTAGCGTGCTCTGCACCTCAAGAAGATATCGGATTGGAGTGTGTCGTGTTTATTTTCGAAGCAGGGCGCCTATCAATGGTGTTATCTCTGGGGTGACGCTAGAAGTGAATGCAAAGGATATATGTGAAAAATTGGGTCAAGTGGTTGGTGCACACTGACTGACCCGCATGGTTGAAGGAGAGAGGAAGCCCACTCCATTCATTCTCTCCCTTCTCACATGTATTTGGGTTTTATGAGATACTCTGTGAGAGCTTTTGTACCCAAACCCATACAGTGTGATGAATGCAAAATATTTGCCCATGTGTCAAGTGTATGTAGACAGGAGGACTATCGTATGCCAGCTGAGCCTAAATGCTGCAATTGTGGTGATGATCATGCGCCCGGATTCCTGAAGTTCCCTGTTAGGGTGAAGGAGAAGGAGGTGGCAAGAATAAGGGCTGTCCAGCATGTCTCCTATCCGGAGGTGGTGAGAAAAGTAGAAGAAAGGAGTGAAGTTGAAGAAATAATGGTAGTAGGAGCAGAGACACCAGAGAATATTTCTTTTCAACAGAGGGATCCTGACATGTTGCATGTTAAGAAGACGGACTTAGTAACGTTGATTTCATTGATTATCATCAACTGCACAGCGCAAACAGAGAGTAAATCTGAAGAAATAGGCATTGTTGTGAGTGCGGCTGAACGTTTTGTGGGACTCTGGGATTTTACAGAAGGAATTGTGGCGATGAATGCTCTGTCCTCACAGGCCCCGGAGTTTGTGTAGGAATGTATTTAACTTCTGGCTTTCCTCGGACTGTTTTTGTGCAACCCAATACAATAGGGAGCAACGCTAGTGTATGTATACACCCGCAACACGTATTTCAGTTTTATGTTGCATTGATTGCCATGTGGATATCAATAAATCTTGAACTTGACCGCTTTCTGTGTGATTATCAGACCCCCTGGAAAAAGATTTGCCTAGATGTGGACAGCTTAAGGTGGAGTTGGAGCAAGCTAGAGATGGAGGATGGCGAGATTACACGAGGCAGAAAAAAGAGCGAAATGATGTGAGGCAGAAAGAAGGGGGCGAGGTTCAAACCCAAGACGACATTTGCTAAATACAAGTCGAGTACTTTCTCCTTTGACTCAAGTACAGGAGAGATAATTACATGTTACACTCCTGAAACACTGAGCAGTCGACGGATAGTGAACTTGAAATTGAACCTGACAGAAGTGAAGAAGAAGAACCTGCACAGTTAGGTGAAGGCTTTTGAGCGACATCCCAATGATCAGGAAAATGCCTAAGATGACTGGCCCAGAGGGAGTATGATTCATGAAGAAAGGGGATTTATGCCTTTGACTGATCAGTTTGCTGGGTGAAGAAGTCAAAATATTCAGAAGTGGACTTATGTAGATTTTTGTGTGTGTCTGCTGCCCAGGGGGAGAGGGCGCTGCGCGTTTCGCGACTCGGAATGAGAGCTGTGTCCTGCTTTGCTTTCCGGAACAAAACACTGCTGAAAGGCGTGATAACTGGAGTAGTGTTGAGGTGGATCGAATTAAGTTGAGGATCCCCGATGTCTGTAATGCATGCCCTTAGACTGAGGACACTCTCTCTGTCCTTCTGAGTTTAGATGCAGTGTTTGTCGGATAAAGTCATGCTGGGGTATTTAAGTTATCCCGTGAGAGCTTTTATTCAGAACCCATTAGTGTTTCAGGTACCAAGTTTATGGTCATGTTGCAGGAGTATGTAGGAGGGAGATTCCGAGGTGTGAGAAGTGTGCAAGAGGACATGGTACAAAGGAGTGTGTCCTTTCGGTGGGAAAAGTGGAGTGTTTCAATTGTGGGGGTGGCCATGTTGCTGGGAATCAGAAATGTTCTATGCGAGTGAGACAGCTTGAAGTTTCCAGGATAAGAGCAGTGCAGAAAGCGTCATATGCTGAGGAAGTGAGTAAAGTAGAGAATGGTGGACAACTTGTGAGGGAGAGGATCACTGTGAGTAGTAGGCCAGTACAGAGTGACTTGAACAGTTCTATACACCAGCAGAGACGTTTTTGGGTTCAGATATTTTACTGCAGAAGAACTACAGTGGGTTTTGAGAGAAGGGAACACAGGCTCCCTGGCCAATGGCCTGGTGTAGGATCTGTGAGGGCCAAAGTAGTGGGAAGGGGTGGTGGGGTGTGTTGGGGATAGTGGTATATATTTAAGCAATAAGGCACGAGGGGCTGTGGTATTTGGCCAATATACCACAGCTAAGGGATGTTCTTGGATATGGCCATAAACCACAAACCCCTGAGGTGCCTTATTGCTATTGTAAACTGTTTAGTAATGTAATTGGAGCAGTAAAAATAAATGTTTTGTCATAACCGTGGTATATGGTCTGATATACCACGGTTGTCAGCCAATCAGCATTCAGGGCTCGAACCACCCAGTCTATAAATAGGGTTAGATGGTGGTGCAATTTCCCTATTCCCTTTTTATGTGAACAAATGTGCATTGCACTCTCCGAACTGTGAAAGGCAAAAATATTCAACAAAGTGTATTGTCTGCCGGAAAACCAAGCGAAGACGAAGATCAGACCCCCTGGAACAGACCCAAACCACACAGTCGTGATGGAACGCAACCAAAACTCCTACGTCATAATAATGCGACTGGCCATTTTGGACAACGTTGGCCTCGGTTTGTAGGGACGGATAAATACAACAATTCATGCTTTATTTAAATAGCTAGTTAAGATTGAACAGTTTTGGAACGTCGCGATTTAGGGTAATAACGTTTTGTACGTATACGTGCTGTACTAACTTGCTGTTTTTTTATTATGGCATCCTTGTTAACGTTAGCCAGCCAACTAGCGATAACTGTTAGCAAGCAGTTAAAGTTACTAGCCAATACAGTAGCTATAACGTAAACAAGCCAAGAATCAATGCCTTTGGTGTTAGCCAAACGTTAACTGTACACATTTAGCATCTAGTAGCTACCTAGATGTGTTTACCACCAAAGAATGGACTTCCAACAAAACGTTTGTCTTTGCAGTAAGTATGGCGATGAAATCCGGAGAGGAGCGGTTGAAGGAGATGGAGGCTGAAATGGCTCTGTGAGTACAAGAGTTGAGGCGTGACACTTCGGTTACCTTCAATAAGATTGCAATGCCGTGTGTGGTGACTATGCCAAAACAACCCCTACTAAATGGTCTTACTTCTCTATCATGACAAGCAAACAACATCTCATGACAATCGTCATCTGTTGGTAACTCTTGTGTTGGTTCTGAACCAGGTTTGAGCAGGAGGTCCTGGGGGGTCAAGTGGCAATGACTACAGGAGACCCTGTAGGGGTGGAGGTGCTCCCTATGGGTGTTCCTATGGGTGTTCCTATGATCCGACCCATCATCGGCACCAACACCTACCGACAGGTACTGAGCTCTTGGAGGAAGAATGATTGAACATTATATGGAAAGATAAATAATAGAATGAACAAACTCAAACCTATCTTCTGCTAAAAGCAAACAGAATGCGGTGTTAGCCGGATGCATCCAACTCCTTCAAATCCTCTTTCTCTCTCAGGTCCAGCAAACTTTGGATGCAAGGGCTGCCACTTTCGTGGGACCTCCACCCCCTGCATTTGTAGGCCCAGGTGACATGGTTTGATTCACGTTTATTAACATAATACTTTGCATTCGGAATGTATTCAGACCCCTTCCCTTTTTCCACATTTTGTTACAGCCTTATTCTAAAATAGATTTAATACTTTTCCCCCCTCATCAATATACACACAATACCCCATAATAACAAAACTAATATCAGGTTTTTGTAAGTTGTGCAAATTTAAGAAGAAACTGGTACCTTGTTTGCATAAGCATTTAGACTCTTTGCTATGAGAATCGAAATTGAGCTCAGGTGCGTTCTGTTTCCATTGATCGTCCTTGAGATGTTTCTACAACTTGGAGTTCACCTGTGGTAAATTCAATTGATTGGACATGATTTGGAAAGGCACACACTTGTCTATATAAGGTCCCACAGTTGACAGTACTTGTCAGAGAAAAAACCAAGCCATGAGGTTGACGTAATTGTACGTAGAGCTCTGAGACTTGATTGTGTCGAGGCACAGATCTGGGGAAGGGTGCGAAAAAAATTCTGCAGCATTGAAGGGCCCCAAGAACACCGTGGCCTCCATCATTCTTAAATCGGGGGAGAAGGGCCTTAGTCAGGGAGGTGACCAAGAACCCGATGGCCACTCTGACAGAGCTCCAGAGTTCCGCTGTGTAGATGGGAGAACCTTCCAGAAGGACAACCATCTCTGCAACACTCCACAAATCAGGCCTTTATGGTAGAGTGGCCAGACGGAAGCCAATCCTGAGTAAAAGGCACATGACCGCCCGCTTGGAGTTTGCCAAAAGGCACCTAAAGGACTCTCAGACCATGAGAAACAGGATTCTCTGATCTGATGAAACCAACATTGAACTCTTTGGCCTGAATGCCAAGTGTCACATCTGGAGGAAACCTGGCACCATCCCTATGGTGAAGCACAGTGGTGGCAGCATTTTGCTGTGATGTTTTTCAGCAGCAGGGCTTGGGAGACTAGTCAGGATCGAGGAAAGATGAACGGAGCAAAGTAGAGATCCTTGATGAAGAGCGCTCTGGAGCAGGTTAAGACCTCAGACTTGGGAGAAGGTTCACCTTCCAACAGGACAACAACCCTAAGCACACAGCCAAAACTATGCAGGAGTGGCTTCGGGACAAGTCTCTGAATGTCCTTGAGTGGCCCAGCCAGAGCCCGAACTTGAACCCGATCTAACATCTCTGGAGAGACCTGAAAATAGCTGTGCAGCGATGCTCCCCATCCAACCTGACAGAGCTTGAGAGGATCTGCAGAGAAAAATGGGAGAAACTCCCCAAATACAGGTGTGCCAGGCTTGTAGTGTCATACCCAAGAAGACTTGTGGCTGTAATCGCTGCCAAAGGTACTTCAACAAAGTACTGAGTAAATGGTCTGAATACTTATGTAAATGTGATATTATAGCAAAAAATGTGTAACCTGTTTTTCCTTTGTCATTATGGGTTATTGTGTGTAGATTGAGGATTTCTTTTTAAATCCATTTTAGAATAAGACTGTAATGTAACAAAATGTGGAAACGGTGAAGGGGTCTGAATACTTTCCGAATGCGCTGTATATGCCATTTAGCAGACGCATTTATCCAAAGCGACTTAGTCATGCATGAATAGATTTTTTATTATGGGTGGTCCCAGGAATCAAACCCACTATCCTGGCATTGCAAGCACCATTCTCTACCAACTGAGCTACAGAGGACTACTTATTATTACATTACATGACATACTTAAAATGCATATTTTACTCCAAAACAGTGTTGATCATTTACACCACCATGTCTACAGGTCTCTTCAGTTTATGCTGTTCTTTTTTCTTTTCTTTTCTGCTCTTCAGCTATAACCCCAGGTGTCAGACCACCGCCAATGATGAGACCAGCGTTTATGCCGCACATCCTGCAGAGACCAGGTCATTTGTCTCTACTGTTGCTGACTTCACCTCAGCGCTAGCTAAATGAAATAAGAAAGAGCATCAAATCTCTACAGCGATTCAGTCTTCAAATGAAAAACAATGTGTTGAGGCTAATTTGAAATCTCTGTCAGCAGGTCCGAGGATGCCTGTGATGCGTGGTCCCCCTCCACAGGGTATGATGGCTCCCCCACTGCCACGCCCCCCTCCTCCCCCGCCCATGATGATGGCACCCCCCATGCAAGGACCCCCTCAGCATCCTCAGCATCCCATGGACCCAATGGGGCATATGAGCTCAGTAGGACTTCCGGTTAGTTGCTAGAGTGCCTTTTTTCTCCCTCCGAGGCTCCTTGGACAACTGATATCAATGCTCTCCCTAAAGGCCCATGCAGACTCTACGATTTTAGCCATCTTATGCCACGATTTGGCCCTCCCGGACAACATTTCTACATTGTTGGAAAATTCTTAGGTCATAAACGATTTTCTTGGCTCGTTCAGTGTGACATGGTCTAGGTCTGCCGATTTTGAGTACAACTACATGCAGTCGTAGGCTCAGACAAAGTTCTGGCAGTGTCAATGTTGAGCATTTATCGTGTAGTGTGGCTGGTGTCACGAGCCGATCCCGGTGACTTACCAATAGGAACACGGCCGGCACTGAGTACGCACACAACAGTAGGATTATTGTGAATAGTCAGATTAATATACAGTGAGTTTCCATGAATGTGGATGCTACCATGATTACAGAAAGTCCTGAATTGTGAATAATAAGTGAGAAATAAAAATGATAACCTCCCGTTATTGTAAAGGTAAGAGGTTAGTCTTGGAGGTATGGTATTTGTGCGTCTAACTTTCTCACTCATTATTTACGATTAATTCAGGATGATTCGTAATCATGGTAGCATCCACATTAATGTAGAAGTATTTAGAAACATTCTATTCTTATTTATAATAAACGTGACTCTAAAATCACACAATACATTATTTACCATTCATTTCTATTGGGCACAACCTAATCTGAAACAACCAAAACAAAGACCAAATGCATCCAACAAATTTTTGCCAGAAGCTTGATGTAGTCATTTTGTGCTATGAATATGGGAAAAAATACTTATCTTTTTACTACTTTAATACACAAGTGAATGTCCCAATACTTTTGCTCCCCTAAAATGGCAGGACTATGTACAAAATGTGGTGTAATTTCTAAATGTTTCACCCAACACCCTCAAATTAAAGCTGTCAGTCTGCGCTTTAACCTCCATAGTCATTGCTCAATTTCAAATCCAAACTTTTGGAGTATGGAACCAAAAGAAGAAAACATGCTTCACTGTCCCTGTAATAGTTTGATTTAAACATTTAAATGCTTTGCAAGAAGACCAGTTTCCCTAATCTTGTTTAGGCTACATCTGACATTTTTGACATCTGAAATCAGGCTTGCTGATGGAATTTTGATAAATACATTAAATCAAAATAAACATTGTACCACAGCGTTCATGTTATTTTTGGGAAGCGAGTTTGATTATGAGTTCAGACATATCGAGTTTGTATGTAAAACTATTTCTGAGATGCATACGTTCAGTTTTTTCCGAACTCACTTCACTCACGCATAAGCAGAGGGAGGCTTGTGCTGCTAGTGCTAGCTCAGGTGCAGATCAAATACACCGCTGCAGTTGACGTAGCATACATCGGCTGACGTACCCTCGCAAGCCAATCCCAGAATGTGTCGACCGTACTGAAGCAAATCGTACGATCTGGCCAGGTTGATAGATTTAAATTAGGTAAGATCGCACAGATCGTGACATGTAATAATCGTAAAAGACTGATTGACGTACAGTGTTGGAAGGCCTTTAAGGAAATTCAGTGTTAACTGTGTCTTCAATTAGGAATGTGAACAGGCTTGGTCAATCTTGCCCTGTTCTGTTGTGAGTCATTATCTCCATTTCTCTATATGCTCTTACCATATCTTACCATCTACAGGTGGGATTGACCCATGGTACACCCATGGGACACTCCATGGTGTCTGCACCCTCCAGGTCTGTGACCCAGGCCCCTCCCAAGCTCACCCCCTCGATCATCTCTGCAGCCCCCACTGTCTACACGGCTCCCTCCGGACCCAAGATACCAGACATCCATGCCCAGAGAAAGGCTCGCATGGTAAGTACACTCACTTCTACTCTTTAGTTTTCAATGCCTTTACATTCGGAAAAAATGGCGACTACTTAAAATTTGCATTCTACATACTTGCCAAGTTTGCTGCTGTTTGTTGCAAATTCACACTGAATCTCATCTATCATATCTCTGATTTGGGGGTTTTCTCTCTCGGTTCTCCCTCTGACTTCATCAGGAGGAGCTGGCAGCGTCTGTAGCAGAGCAGCAGGCAGCGGTGATGGCCGCCGGACTGCTGGAGGCTAAGAAGGAGGCCAGCTTAGCCGCCTCAGATGACAACGTTATCGGACCCAGCATGCCAGAGCCCGAGCCCGTCCACACTGAGGTACAGAACACGCCGCCTTATTTATCAGCCCTGGCCCTAATTTAAGGGTTTAAACTTTTCTGCATTCAAAATACTTGTACAATTCAATTGGTGGATTGAAATAGACTTGACCCCAAACCCTACAAAGGATCAGTATTGCAGCAATCTCAAAAATATTTCTGACTCTAGGATCTTGTTTCTCTGCAGCCAGCGGATAGCACAGCAGAGGAGAAGAAGAAGGGTAAGCAAGAGAAGGCGAAGAAGTGTATCCGTACAGCCGCAGGCACCAGCTGGGAGGACCAGAGTCTACTGGAGTGGGACTCAGGTAAACTAGCTAATGACTTCAGATTACACTGACACGATTATATAGCCCGCCGGATGCCAGACGTTCAATCAAATTACATTTCCACTTACTCTGCCAATTGTTCATAGGGTTGGTCCTTATGCAAGGGGGAAATTGAGAAAAAACATCTAATAGAACATAAATTAGACTTTCCAAAGTGGGCCTTCCTCCGCTTACCTCATGTCAAAATAAAAGTCCTGCACGTGCGCTATACATGCAAAAAAGAAAAAGCACGATATTGTGGGGGACCTATTTTGATATGAGGTTAGCAGAGGAACATCTAAAAGGAATGTATAGTTAAACAGAATTTCAGGTGGGTCTGTTGTAGACATGCAGTTCCTGAGAGAAATCAGTTCCTCTGCTTATCATGTCAAAAGCCCAGATTTTTTTTTTGTTAGTTATGGCACACGTGCAGGACTTTTTTTATTTTATTAATTTTTATTCCCCCCTGCATAAGGACAATTAACAGAGTAAGTTGAATTTAATTATTTTGCAAGCTAATTCCCAGCAACACTAGTGTGTAAATACTAGCGTTGCTTAAAGCAGCTACCTACTTGCCTGTATTGAGAATAGTATAATTTTTGTTTTCACTACAATAGGCCACTGTCCCATTCCCTTTTTGTCCCTCTTTGCTCAGCCTCACACCTTATCTTCTAACTTCCCCTCCTCCATCCAGATGATTTCAGAATCTTCTGTGGAGACCTTGGCAATGAGGTGAACGACGACATCCTGGCAAGGGCATTCAGCCGCTACCCCTCCTACCTGAAAGCCAAGGTGGTGCGGGACAAACGCACAGGCAAGACCAAGGGCTACGGCTTTGTCAGCTTCAAGGACCCCAATGACTACGTCCGAGCCATGAGGGAGATGAACGGTGAGCAATAGTGTGTGTAATATGGCCCAACAAGTTTTGTATCCAACCCCAAGATGTCATTTTAAAATGGGGAGTAACTCCTGATCTGGATCTTTTCATTCTGAGGCTCTGTAGTAGTGAGTAATATCTCACGGGAACATGGACTTTTCTTTTTTCATGCAAAAACAGGATTTTCTGCATAATTAGCAAGAAAGCATAGTTATAAAGCTAATGAAGGTGACAAATGCACAGCCAAGGGCTACAGCTTTGTCTGCTTCAAGGACCCTAACGATTATATCCGCACCATGAGAGAGATGAACGGTGAGCAATTGTTTGTGTGAGGAGAATGACTTACTCTTCTCTTTTCCTAACACCTACCTGTGTGGTGGTGCCAGTCCAATTCTCAACTGATCTTAGACTTTTTTTGTCCACAGGGAGGTATGTCGGCAGCAGACCCATCAAACTGAGAAAGAGCATGTGGAAGGACAGGAACATGGAAGTTGTACGCAAGAAACAGAAGGAGAAAAAGAAACTGGGACTGAGATAGATGGTGTTTCCCTTGTGTATGTATGTGCGAGTGTTGTTTTTTGACTGGGAGTGTGTGAGAATCACACTGATGGCAGAACACTGTTGCCATTGCCCAGTTGGAAGGCCACTCATCTAGCTATCTGACATGTTTTCAATTACCAGAGTAGGGATGTCATTTTACTCATGGAACATGGTTAAACTAGGCTACAAAACACTGTACATGGTCCTGGTTGTAATGGTTAGACATTAACTTTTCCTAATAAACCATGCCCTTCTGAAGTTTAGAATGTACTGATCTCCTGTTTTTTTTTTGTTTTTTTAACATTTTAGTTTGTAAAAAAATTCTCAACATCACTCAGATTTTCTTAGTTGGTATGGCTCCCATGCATCTCATGATTTTTGTCTGAAATGTGAGTTTGGTGATCTCATTTATGTATATGCTATTGTGGAAACTACTTCCAATGGCAATTATATATTTCCGGAGTGCCTCTGTTATTCATACAGGGAATTTTTTTTTTAAATAAAATCTAAATGTTTGTACATTAAAGTGGATTATTTTGAAAAAGCAGTGAATTGAAAATAATGCAACGTTTTTTAAATAAAACCAAATGTCTTAACAGGCTTGACATATTTGCCTGGCACTCACCTTTCCTGTCTCCTGTCTCCTGCAGCCCAGGCAATGATAGCATTTGGTGAGGTGAGGTGGGATAGTTCGTAAATTGGTCACAAGATGGGACTCCAATACCATCTATTGATTATTTAATCAACCGACCATTGGAAGGTAACGTTAATATACATACCTTGCTTTAAATTGTAATGGTATACAAAATAGAAGATAATGTCAGCTTTTAAGATAACTCATGTTGAATATTTTGGCCAACTACGATTGGAGTATTCAATGTTACCATAGCCAGAGGGTTAAGGCATTCTCAAGTGTGCTAAACAATGGGGGAATATAGGATAATACTGTTGCGGATTTGATTTGAGACTAGGAAAGTTATAGTGGAACTTAAACCTTTTGCCCTCACAGTGCACAATTTCTAGGAAATAGCAATGTGTTAAAACAGATTAGGATGTCTGTCTAGGAAAGTAATTGGATGATAAATGATTGGTGAGATTTGATACAATCTAAATATAATTCGAGGAAAAAGACAGCGAGCTAGCTGAATTGATTTTGTTGTAACTTGAAAGCATAAAGAAAGGATAGATAGCCAGTCTGCTTCTTGCGGCTTTGTCTGACGGGGGGCATCAACTGGACCTCAGCATTCACACAAATAAGGGGAGCAATATCACCTCAATCTAAACGAGTATTATTGGCTGATCAATGAAGATACAAAAAATGGTTGATGTATCATTGTTGGCGTCGTTAAAATAATGTTATCTTATTTACGGTTAGCTAGAGCATTTCACGCTATCTTTGCGTTACCATAAAATACGCATATCCCTTTGAGTTTTTGGTATCGGCGGATAGACACTGCTTATCCACATTTCAACCACACGTGTGTTGAAACGTCCCATCATTGCCTGAATTGAGGCAATGAATGCAATATACTGACAATGTAGAAAGTCCGACTTTACATGAACCGAGAACTTATATTCATATTTCTAACTAGCAAATTATGTCGTCGATAATATGGGGACATTTGTCTACATTTTCATGAGGATCTCGCTGAAAATAAGTGTTTTTGCCAAAGCAAAGAACTAGATTTCGCCACCCCCTCGTGGTCCCCGTCCCTCCTCCCAGTCCTGTCTTGGAGGGGCTAGTGACGAGTGGTTTGGTCCCTTTTCGTGTTAGATTCACATCAACTAGCAATGATGCTTCGACATTTTCTAAATGTGAGGTAAACTGTTGGCATAGTTTGCTAACGTTACGTATCAATGTAAGGAAAAGAGGGCCACTTTAACGAATGCATCAATCAAACATTAATTTAAACCAGTGAGATTGGAATTTGAAGACGGAGACCCTCCGACCCTTTCCCCCGAACCTGGATATCGGAATGGTGGTAAGTAATTTTGTTTTATTTCAGGCTGCATATGTGTCCGTAGACACGAGGCTAGTGAAAATGTTTTTTTATTTTGGCCACAAAACATGTGCTAGCTTGTTTTTCGTACCACGTCTGTCACAGATAACTAGTCTGGCAAACTGAAGATGCTGTCTAGTCCGTTGTTGCCATTAGTTACAGGGGCACTGCTGAACCCTGGCCTGTCACTGCTTCGCTTAAGTCATTTGACATAGTTGATCAGATAAAGACAATAACCAACTAAACCATATAGCTAATGTAATTCAGCCAGATTCCGCTTTTTTAGCTCATTTGAGCTAGCTAACTAGTTATTTATTTCATCTAGTGTGCTAGCTAGCTCCAGTTAGCCACATCGCGCGCCCCTCCCTTGAAATATAAGTATGAATGGCGGTGTTGTCTGTCAGCCAGACAGGGTGATTCGGTTTTACTGGGCATTCATCACTTGGCTTAATATCAGTATTTATGTGCGGTCTACAACGTGTCACAGTTTAACACAATCTAGCAAGGCTAACTAATATTATTATGATTGCCTTGTTACTGTTTGCCAGCTCAAACAGTTTTGAAAACTGACCATCTTTTGTCTACTCTGGCCGGGGCTTCCATTTCATTAATTGCGCGCAAGCCACAATGATGAACAACAGCGTGCAGCTCTTTGCCAACTTAACGTTAGTCTCACAACAAAGAGACACTAATGTAGCTAATATGATGTTAAGTTAGTACTAAAGAAACGAATGTTATGCGCAGCACAATACAATGAATCTGTTTCCCATTGTCGGGCTGCAACGTTTTCAGATAGAAGATTGTTAATGTCCCTTTACTTCGCTTGTGGATACAATTAGTCCAATGGGAAAACAATTGATTCCAGATAACTGTGCATCAGCGTGATGAAGTATCACTTCAGACCGTTTCAACGCTGTGCCGTCTTCTTGCACTTTAACATCACTTCACTGACTTCGTGTTTTCCTAAGGTACAGGCGCATTAGACCTTATGGTTAGTCATAAATGTGCTGTGCAACTTGAAATATTGTCTTTGATTGAATGGAGCGATTGGCATGCCAACTCTATGTTGATATCTTGTCTGCTCCCCTCGAGTTATGCCGCGTTGACGTGCCAGTCAGAACTAGGAAACTCTGAAATTTCTGACTTCCTATATTTGACTAGCACGTGAACGTGGCATTATTCTTACACACAGCAGTGTTTTCAATAGACCTTGAGGTCGTTCTACCATAGAATATGGTGGTTTATGATCAGAGGACACAAATCCCCCTCCATCCATGAGTCTACTGCTCTCAAGACTGACAATTAGTAATTTGGGTTAGGTCCCAAGACTGGCTCTTAGCCACAGCACAGGGTATTTCTGTCATTAATGATCAGTCTGTCATTAATCTACCCAACCGCAGTGGACCCAGTATGTTACAGCTGAAACAGGCTGAACTGGTGCTTAGCTTCAGCTTATGTCACCTATGTTTATTCTCAGACTGTACATTACATTTCCCTTGGAAAACTAGGAATAGCCAGGCCTGTTTTATGTTTCTGTATTCTCTAATGCCTGGCAAAACAAGGCATGTGTGTCATTACTGCTTTTTCCTTTATGGAACTAAATCTTATGGTCATTATTGTGGCTCTGTTCGATAGACTCACTGGCTTCAGATAGATAGTTGGTTCCATGTTCTAGAGAAGCATTACTATGTTGTCAGTCCTGAGTTTAATGCTTCGCTCAAGGCTATAGTTTAGCCTCCATCTCACAATCTCAAGACCCATTGGTTACGTTGACCTCCCTAGTCAGAACCCTTTCCAGTGTCCAAGAATGTTGTCATTCTGATTCCATGTCCAGCTGGTGTAGCTTACCTGCTCTCCCCAATAGTCAGTTTGAGGATTCTGCCTCCAGTGTGAGCAGCAGTGGGCGATCAAGGTGTTTAATTGCAAACCCAGCATCTTCATAACACTGTCTGGCAGGAGCTGTGTGTTTCAGAGATTGAATAAGACTGAGGGCCTGAGACAGAACGACGGAGACAGTGTGTGTGTCTGTTTGTGTATACCATACAGAGATTGAGCAACAGAGACAGAAAAATACTCTGTGTGTGTCTTTGTTTCGGACAGACGGTTTATTTACAGCTGTTGGATGGACTCACTGGCTACATACCTAATTGATTTCCATTTAATTGTCTCATGTACGGTCACTTGCAATGTTCGGTAAGAGGAAAATCAATGCAGACTGATGGTAATGTTGTTTTAAGAGCCTTTTACGCTTGGCCATTACATTTGCTGAGCAAAAGTTATTCTGCTTCCTTCACATTGTTGGCTCAGTGTGTAGTCGGCTGCAGTTCAATGTGTGTGTAGTTTTTATGTATGTATTTGTAGTAAGACTATTATAAAGATTAGGCTTCCGTTGCAGCACAAATTAGCCTATCCCAGCCCCAACTGAACTCAAATGCTAGTTGTTTTCAACATGCTTGTTTTAATGTAAATGCTCCCCAGGGATGCTCACTTGCCAACAGGAGAATGAAATGCTTGGCCTGTGGCTGCCAACAGCTGAATGATAGGGGGCTCTTACTGTACAGAAAGGAACTCTCTAATAATACATCCTTTTATTTATGCATCCGGTCCCATGTTAGTTGTGTTGCTCTGATGTGCTCTGGTTAATTTAATACTATTGAAGCTTGTTCCCAGCTGTGGTCCCTTCTTGCTACCATTGATGACCTGAGGAGTTGGAGTGGTCAGGGAAGTGCCTCAGTACACACACACACACTCCCTCCCTGTCCTCGGCACACCAGCGTTATTATAACAAGTAAACATGAGAGGAATGGTTGATTTTGATGTTTGTCAGAATCAGCACTGATGTTACGTAACCTCACATTCTATTCCACTTTTCCCTTCCCCCTCTGCCACTTGGGCTGCACAAATTACATAAAGATGTCCTCAATGTACAAATAAGGTAGAAAGAGAACCTAGACAGGAAGATGGAGAGAAAGGTAGAAAATAGAGACATGTCACAGCACGGGCACGCCCACCAATAATCCTCTCCATCTCTCCCAGCTTCCTGTTTACTGTGAGGCCCTCCTACTCCCTTCCTCTCTCTACCCTGAATTCTTGCTCTCTCTCTCTCTCCCCCCTAGAGATAAACACCTGTGTGGATCTGCCTGTAATGGAGCACAAGCACAGAATACACACACACAAATCAATGGCTGCTTACGGTCTCTGTATCACTAGCCGTTCTGGCCACACTGGTCTGTCATTGGCCACTGGTTTGGTTCCTCACTGACAGATAATTATTTTATCACATACCGTATACTAAGAAAGGAAACAAACATAGCTGCATTAACAACAACATTCAGTCACAAAGCAAGCGGTTTATGTTTGAGCTAAAATGAGGATGTGGAGAGAGGCAGGGGGGGACTGGTTTAGGCAGCGCACATCTTGTTGTCAGGGGTGACGGTCAGACAGTCCTCCTGTGTGCTCAGTGCTGCTCTCTGCTCGTCTCTACTTCCCCCTGCATGTGGACTCACCGTGAGGACAGATGTTTAGATCTAGTATGACAACTTCGGAGCACTACTACGCCTATTGTTTGTCCTGTGTGCTTATTCTGTGGCATATTATTCAAGCAGCTCGCCAAAATGTGGTGCTGCATGTAGTCTAGTGGTTAGAGCGTTGGGCCAGTAACCAAAAGGTTGCTAGATTGAATCCCCAAGCTGACAAGGTAAAAATCTGTCGTTCTGCACCTGTAGCTGGGCTCACAGGGCTGCTGCTGACAGCTTGGGGCCAAGGGGTGTCACAGAGTCCCGCCTCAGGCCGGAGAAGGGCTGGTCTGATCTGGGCGAGGGCACTGCCTCCCGCCCTGTCACCCATCATCTGCTCTACGCCCTCAGAGGAAAAGCCAGCCACACCCAACGCGTGCGCACACACACACTACTCACCCTGGAAATTGAAAAATACTCTTTAATGGGTGCTTAACATTAGATGTCTGTGCTAATACTGTGTACGATCATATATGGTTTATTTACAGTACATTAACCTGTATACAAACCTACGACTTTCCTCCCTTCCCCCTCTCACTACTCTTCTCTCTGTCTGTTTTAGCCTGGAGGCTGGAATGTGTGCTATGTCAATATCTGTTTGCCTCATGGATCACCCTTCTATCCATGACTTACAGTACAGTCAGTGCCTATAAACTAGTTTTGCATTATGATTCATATCCTGGTTGTCCAAGCCCATATACAGCAGCTTGAAGAGACACTGACTAAACAGACAGCATGCCTGCCTATGCAGTACAGACACAAAGTCACTATCCTGGAGTGTAGTCCTCTGTCCGTCCATATTCTCAGCCACTATACATGCTAGCTCTATAGTTTAAAATCTTTCATGTTGCCTGGACATCCTCCACACACTGCTGAAGCATGTCTTCAGAACCCCTTCCCTCCCCTTTACCATGGCTGGGGACCTTGTTTTCCCCCACCAGACCTCCACATATGGATCATTTGTTTTCTGTTAGTGTTTTCATTCAGCCATTCTCTCTTTCCCTCTTATGGTTTTTCTCTCTCTCCGCTGCAGTCAGATGCTCTGGGTGACAGCTGCCTGCCCCTATAGAAACATCTGTTCTGAAGCCATGCCCACATTGTTCCGTACCAACACAAACGGCCCCCTCGTCCACTGTCCCTCATGTCTCGCTACACACAGCCACACACTTGTTCACAACAGTCAGTCTTCTGACGAATTCACCCTCTATCTTTTCTTTCCTTCTTTCTTCACCCACATCTCTCTTTTTTTCTACTTTTTAAGTCTCTTCTCTCCCTCTTGTGTCTCTGTATCTCACATGGCTGCAGCTGGAATGAGGGCAGTGTTTGGTGTTTAGTATGCTGCCGGTGGCTCTGTCTTTCCTGTCGCGTGGAAGAAAGAGGACGGGGCTTCCAGAGAGCCGCTTTTTGGGTAACGTGGGTGACGGGGACTGTAAGAGGACTGTCTGTTTCCCAGGGACCCTCTTCTGGAATGTCATTGATAGAGCCCACCTTGCTCCATTCTTGCACAACCCTGACCCTCCCCAGCCTTCCATCTCAGTTAGCCTTCCCTATGGCTTCCCATGCCAACTCAGGGGGGGGGTTTCTGCATTAGACTGAAGGAGTAAAGGGAGGGAGGGACTGGCGTGGTAGATGGGTGAATGTGTTTCCTTTTTTGGTGTGTTGGGGGTTGGGCGAGATCAATAGGAGGTGAGGGGATGGCGTGGCATGGCTGAATGGGAAGGCCAAGGCCTGTTTTGTTCTATGAAAGGTCAGAGGGCAGTGGTGGGGGAGGGGCTAACGGAGCTCATGCATTAGAAACACACTCACAGTAAAGTTGTATTGAGGCTGAGAGACAGAGGAAGCACCCCTCTGGTACATCTCTACAGTGTTAGTGATGGCATACTACATCAATAACCATGGGGCCTAATGTTGCGTGAAACGTGAAAAGTAATCATGTGCAGTCTAGCGTTGTGTTGTGACTATCTAGCTATACCTCACTGAGTGTGTTTACATGTGCTATTGGGCTGTCAACCTGCTGAATGACTTGACCCATAGCCTCTCGTGTCTGGATCCAGGCTGATGCTTCTCCCCCATGTCCAGTCCCCAAGCTCCTGTCACCGTAGTAGCCCCTGGATTTGAACAACAGTCCATGTCTGTCTCCGTCACCCCCTCCCCCCACGTGTGCAGTGTGTCCGGCGTGACAGATCACCACTTGTAGCCGCCACTGTACTTGGCCCACACTGGCCCATTCACATCACATTAGCCCAGCCGCGACCACTTGCAGATGATGACAATAACGAAAAGAGCAGATTTGTGATGCCGTTCCTCCTCACCCCGCCTCCCCCGAATTCTCCCAAGACCCGTCTCCCAACATTWCCCACTTATTCAGTCCTCAGAGAAAGAGGGGCTGACACTTCTATTACACTGGGTTGCTACGAAAGAGAGGAGGAGGAGGGAGAGTGAGCATGAAAGGACACTCTTTGAATCTATTCTTCCCCCTGGAGAAAGAGGGAAGGAGGGTGTAAAAGGGTAGGGGATACTCATTGTCCTCTTTCATACAGAAAGTGAGTGAAATGGAMGAGTGAGAGAAGCAGGGGATGGGGCATGGAGGAGTAGCAGGGGGAGTTCTAGACAACACGCAAAACTGTTGGAGCAGCTGGGTTACGCAAACAGACATTCACCCTTTGGGCTGTAGTATTCTCTGTTGGCAAGGTTGCCACTCAGAAGACAGAAGAAGTAAAGTCTTCCTCTTATCTATGTTTGATGGAACATGCGGCCATCTTCTGGGTTTTCCCATTTATCATCATCCCATTCAACCCAAGCCAACCCACTGAACTAAGCCAGACCCACCCCACCCAACCAACCCAAGCCAAACCCACCCACCCAACCAACCCAAGCCAGACCCACCCCACCCAACCAACCCAAGCCAAACCCACCCACCCAACCAACCCAAGCCGGACCCAAGCCAGACCCAGCCAACCAACCCAAGCCAACGTTGTGCTGTGACCTGAAGAGGACAGACCAAAGTCTCCTTGACTGTGAAGACAGCGTCGCTTGGAGTGGGGGGGTTTACTGACCGTGGGAGAAAAGGGACAATAACAAATGGCTCTTCTTCTGCTTGACTGACCCTCTATCCTATTGTCTTCTTTTGGGGTCAAGATCCAGGACTCCTGCTGAGCCGCAGAGACAAAACAATCATCGTAATAATAGCCAGCCAGGGATTTAGTTATGAGAGATTTGTCAGGATTGATTTATGCAGAGTGGTTTTGAGCTTGTTGTTTTTTAGTCGTCATAAGTATATGGTGCATATGTGTTAAATCTGTGTGTGTGTGAGACCCACTTCACTCTATACACCTACAGGCATGAGAGAGTTGCTGGCCACTGTCGCTACACCAACTTATGTGTCAAGTTCAGAGTCAGAGGAATGAGAGAAACACACACTCATGTTGCTCACACACCCCTGCACACACACTGTCCAGTTCACCCCACATAGTCAAGCACATTTGATCCTACTTAAACCCTCTCAATCGCACAAGGACAGAAGTAGTTGAATCAGGCTCTCACACCATTATTTTTCTTTCCCTGTGAGAGAGACACACACACACACACACACACACACACTCTAGCATGCACATCCACACACTCTCTTATCCTACTCTGACATCCTGTCCACCAAAATCTTATCCATGCAGTCCTTTATAAGCACGAGCAAGCACACAATCTCCCTCTCACGGCCTGACATGCAAAAACACGCTGCGTTACCATAGCGATGCTGCCCACATGACGGAGGATCTCGGCAACTGTTGGTAAGGCTCTGGCTGACTACAAAGCATGGAGCCTCACTCCCACATCACAAACACCAATGTCTGCTCTGCACAGACCAACAGGCTGCCCACTGACTCTAGTCAGCATTTTAAACGCATTCAATGCCTGAGACTTAGTAAGGTTCATGGAACAGCCTCACTCATGTGTGATTCATAGGGTACAGTAAGCCTAGCTGAACTCAAATAAATCAAATCAAATTTTATTAGTCACATACACATGGTTAGCAGATGTTAATGCGAGTGTAGCGAAATGCTTGTGCTTCTAGTTCCGACAATGCAGTAATAACCAACAAGTAATCTAACCTAACAATTCCACAACTACTACCTTATACACACACACAAGTGTAAAGGGATAAAGAATATGTACATAAAGATATATGAATGAGTGGTGGTACAGAACGGCATAGGCAGATGCAGTAGGTGTAAGAGTACGGTATATACATATGAGATATACTGTAGGGTATGTAAACATAAAGTGGCATAGTTTAAAGTGTGGCTAGTGGTACATGTATTACATAAAGATGGCAAGATGCAGTAGATGATATAGAGTACAGTATATACATATGAGATGGTAATTGAGGGTATGTAAATCAATATATAAGTGCATTGTTTAAAGTGGCTAGTGGTACATTTTTACATAATTTCCATCAATTCCCATTTTTAAACTGGCTGGAGTTGAGTCAGTATGTTGGCAGCGCCGCTAAATGTTAGTGGTGCTGTTTAACAGTCTGATGGCCTTAGATAGAAGCTGTTTTTCAGTCTCTCGGTCCTGCTTTGATGCACCGTACTGACCTCGCCTTCGGATGATAAGCGGGTAACAGGCGGCTGGGTGGTTGTTGTTCCTTGATGATCTTAATGGCCTTCCTGTGACATCGGGTGGTGTAGGTGTCCTGGAGGCAGGTATTTTGCCCCGGGATGCCGTTCTGCCAGACCTCACTACCCTCGGAGAGCTTACGTTGTGGCGAGCAGTATGACTTGCCGTACCAGGCGGTGATACAGCCCGACAGGATGCTCCGATTGTGCATCTGTAGAAGTTTGTGAATGGCCGTTTGGGACAAGCCGATTCTTCAGCTCCTGAGTGTGAAGAGGCGCTGCTGCGCCAATAACTCCCTACATTCACTCAGCCTAACCCCCCCACAACAGACACACAGCATAGCACGGCCAAATTTTTATACACACACGACTTAGGCCTATCTAAAGAAGGAACAAAACGGTCACATTTAACCCATTTCCTTAGTGTGTTGAACCCTGTGTGTGACCCATGTCTGTCTGCTCCTCCCACCTCAACTAACCAAATGAGTCAACTCCCTCTGAGACAGACAGACAGACAGACAGACAGACAGACAGACAGACAGTGTGCCAACGCTTCACTCGCTGAATACTGGGAAGCCCAAGCACAATGAGTGCTGTCCGTGCTGACAACCATCAAGGTTAGACTGTTAAAAATGGTATGTGACTGACTTATCAAAATACCAAGGGTTGTTGTCAACAAAGAGGAGTATTCAAAACCAGTATAGGCATTTGAGATACGATTCTCACTGTGGGTTATGGGTTAGATGGCACTATTATAGGGATGGTTCTGTATGGGAATCAAGTGATCTTTTAATTGTGTCAGAGTGGAGAAGGCTTTCAGAGCAGTGGTGTTGATGCATGGCCTTGTTACGTTAGATTTAAGGCTGGTTGGGTTTGGCTCTTTATGATGGAGCGTGAACAGTCAGCCAAGTCCTCTCGCTCTAGCTCTCAACACAGGCCACTTGGTGTTACAGCAAAGCTCAATAACATTGTGGATTAAATCCTCAATGTTAAAAAAATATATATAAAAAATGTACCCTCCAACAATTAGGCTAAACAAAAGTCTGACTTTCTCTCCAGAATCAACTGTGAACTCAACTTACTCAAATCCCTCAGGAAGCAGTCTAGAGTGTATTGTCTCTTGTCTACACACAATAAGCCTCTTGTATGAAGGGACGGAAATTAAATGTGCTTCCTTCATTTTCTTTTTCTGTGTGAAGTGTCGTGACCCCAGTGGGTTGGGAAATGCACCATGTTTATACGCGCTATGAGCCGGACAGTCATGTCTGGTAAGTCTCCATCTACCCAAACTGTCTGTATGCACCTCTTTATGTCTGTGGGTACGTATTGTGCCTGTCTATATGTGGTGTGGTGGTCTGTCTGCACGTGTGTGTAAATGTACAACTTGTGCATGCGGTCAACAATTATTACAAGTATTGTCAACCTCTGTATGTCATCAGCACAATAATGTCTGTGTGTGGCTTTACCCAGTGTGGTGTGAGTGATCTGATATTCTGGTAGATATTCTATGCATGATTGTTTTGTCTTATTTCCCTGAATGTCTCCATGGTGGACATGTCTCTCTGTGGCACCGTTTTCCCACTGTTCTGTGGCAATGTTCATTATGGCACATTGTTATGGACCAAACACTACCCAGTAATGGATGACTTTGTACCAGTGTTGGGGAAGCTCCTCTGAAAATATTGATTACCAAGCTAGCAATTACTTCACACTGGAGGAAGTTAAACTACACTAAGTTAATTTCAAAAACTAGTTCACTACATCCAAACTACTTCTTGATAAATTCTATATAAATCTGAAATGTCATATACTCAAACAGATCACTCTGCAGTACGATTACAGAATGTGCATATTAAACACAAAAACGGTGTTTCAATTCGGGGAATTCGGGGAAGCGCTGATGCTAAAAAAGAAAGGAAATTCTTGTTTACTTCAGCCATATCATCTTTTCTATTTGCAAGAACAGTAGTGTGGAGTTCCAGTAGTTAGCTACACCGCTACATGGCAAAAAAAGTAATTAACTAAGTACTAAACACTACCAAGATTGGAATTTAGTTCAACTATCACCAACTTTTAAATGTAGTTAAGTTACTTGTTGAGCTACATGTAGTTCACTACTCCCCAACACTGCTTGGCACTGGGTAGACACTGGGTAGACACTGGGTAGGCACTGGGTAGACGCTGGGTAGGCGCTGGGTAGGCACTGGGTAGACGCTGGGTAGACGCTGGGTAGACGCTGGGTAGGCGCTGGGTAGGCACTGGGTAGACGCTGGGTAGGCGCTGGGTAGACGCTGGGTAGGCACTGGGTAGAGCTGGGTAGGCACTGGGTAGAGCTGGGTAGACGCTGGGTAGACACTGGGTAGAGCTGGTGCTGAGCAACTGCAGCCGTTCTTCCCAAACAAGAGATCAGAGTTCCTGTTTTCCCGGTCCCTAAAGAGAGGCTGGAATACCAGGCATGCATTATATGGACTGTTGCTGTTGGATCAGGGCACAAACATTCAAACTATGAGGTGAGATCTGATGACAGTGGCCTTACTGAGAGAACCAGGGCTTATCATTTAAAGATGTCTAAACTGAGAGGGGGTTTATATAGCATGCTGGATCCTCTAGACTCAACAGAACACGCTTTCTAGGTCAGTTCTTCTCTGTACCACCAAGACTCCCTCCTCTTGGCCTTGTCGAAGCATTAAACGTGACACCTTTTTATAGCCCCCTTATGTGGTTTTGCTATGATGTGGAGGTTGTGTTGCCCTGTATAACTGCCAGTTGTCGCTGGATAGATTAGGAAGGAAACCAAGCTTTTATATAAAGCGACCGACCGCCCTTCAGTCCGTCTCCTGCCCCTCTCATAGAACAGCTGAGAAGCCTGAGCTCTGGCAATGGCCCAGGGTTCAGATCGCTGTGTGTGTTCACACCATGAAATATTCAACAGTCAAGTATGTGTCTGTGCACACGCACACAGACGTAACCGCCAGGTATGTTAGGTCCACTTACCTGTCCCTCTGAGCAGAATGCACTGAGAAGGGACAGTGATGGCTGGGCAGAGGTAACCATGGGAGACCGATGGTGACAGACAGATGGATGGACAGAGGAGATACGTAGCACTGGAGATGGACTACACCAACATCTAAAAAGAACCCCCGCCCCCCTTGAAAGGGGTCCTCAATATGTTCAAGAAGAGGAGGATGCAGAAGGTAGAGAACAGGAGGTGGAGAGAAAGAGGGCTACTGTGGAATCAATGAGGGGGTGTGAGAGTGAATGACTGCAGGGGTTATTACCCTGCCTGAATGCCATTAGGATTGTCATGTCTTTGGTTTTGGTCTAAAGAAGACCTCTCTGTGTTGTTGCTGTACAACAATACCTCCTAGAGCCTAGTCTCTTAGGATTAACGGCTGGTATTGTCCCGGAAGGTTGTGTGTGGATACTGCCCTGCTCTGACCGCCTGCCTGTGTCTCTGACCGTCTAGCTAACTGTTGTTTGGAAGCGGTGGCTTCCATGGCAGATCCAGTTCCAGGTGCCTGTTGTTCCATACCGGCTGCCCGTGAAACTCGAGCCTGGTGTAGAGTGAAGAGGGGTGTGGAGTTACTGGAAGAGCAACGACATGACGTGGTCCGCTAATGACCTTTAGCATCCATTTAATGTACCAGTCGGGTGGTGAACTAAGGTTTTAGAATGTTGGAGATGGAATGAATGCATGTTGCAGACAGTCAGTGCAGACTGGATACAGGCCAGGGTTCTTGTCTATAAATACCMTATCCCCTGCTTTGTAATGATGGACTCRCAGCTCGTTGAGTTTCTCTGCTGTTGCCACGTTGTCAGCCTCGACTCAGTCCCTCTAAGGGGCCGGGCTGTACTGAGGGCTGAACAGACACATCTTGGTGTGTGATACACTCAATGCTGAAGTGATGCAGCGCTGATGTATTCTGATGAAGCTTTGCCCAGTTTAGCCCCAGTGTCTTCAGCCTCTAAGGGCCCCGCTGAGTGCGTACACACACACACACACACACACACACACCAGGTGGAGGCAGGGCTGTCCAGGCGTACTGTTAACAGTCAATTTACCTCAGCAGCCTATGCCAGGTGCTCACTCTCCCACTCACTCACCCAGGAACGGTGAGGGTGTCAGTTGTCCCTAAGCGATTGACCAGGACCAGTTTGGGTTTGTGTGGGTAAGGTCAGTCCCGGGAGGAGTAGTACTGATCCTAGGCCAATACTCTGAGGAGTAATGTTTTTCCCTGGAGCTGCAGTACTCTATCCAGCTCTGCATCCTCTGCTTCTGCTGAGGAATAACCTGTGAACAGACACGCTGTCCCCAATCACAGTGATTCACAACTGGGAAGGTTTTAAAAGCCCAGGAGATTTCATTTCTGTATCCTTTAAAGGTGTTGCAGGAGCTCATGACAGGCCGAGTAGTGGAGAATCTGATCTTGAACCTGGCTTGCACCCTTCCAAACTCTATCCAGTCTGTTATTGTCACAGTTTCTGTTGGCATGTGAGAGTGAGACATTGTAAGATAGAAGATAGGCCAACTCTCTGAGAAAGCGGTAGATTCTCCTACACTTGTTCAGGTAGAGGCCTTTAGCTTCTGAACATGAGGTTTTGATATTTGATCCCATTGAGTATTTTAAGGAGAATCGGGAATCACTCATCCACATACTTTTAGCCAAATTCCCATCCTCCCCCCATCTGGGCAAAACCATTTCTCACTGTCTTTGTTGTGAATGGAGATGGTTGTCACCAATTCATCTCATGGGGGTGACAACTAGAGGTCGACCGATTTATGATTTTTCAACGCCGATACCGATTATTGGAGGACAAAAAAAGCTGATACCGATTAATTGGCTGATTTATTTAAATAAAAAGTTTTATATATATATATATATCATACACACACACACATTTTTGTAATAATGACAATTGCAACAATACTGAATGAACAATGAACACTTTTATTTTAACTTAATATAATACATAAATACACACACACACAGCTCTGAAGTGACAATGATACTGAAGAGTCTGCTTAGGAGACAAATACTCTCAACTGTTTGAATAAAAATAGAGTAAGTTACCTGTGATGAATGTTGAAAACAAAAACTGTCATTTCTATATGCAGGAAATCCTATTTTAATAATGGGCATGGTAAGAATTGATGACCAAAGTGCGAGTCATAATTCACATGATATTTTTTAGATTCACTTAAAATAAGGTCTGTGTTTCGTGTAGGCTTACACCACCTTGCCAATTTTATAACTGTGTAGATATCCATAGGACAAGGTAACTCTGATCAATATTGGCTAAATATAAGCGAAGATCTTTTTTTTTGTAGAGTGGATTTATGAAAATATGTCGAAAAATTTTACCTTATCCTAGTGAGATTTACACGGGTATCAAAACGTCGAGGTGGTTTAAGCCTGCACGAAACACAGACCTTATTTGAAGTAGATCAAGACATTCTCTATGGAAGACATGAACGGTAAAATAACGAAGGAACCCCTTTCAAYTTCWGCCGCAYGTTATTACAGGAATTATAACGCGTRGACTATTTCTCTCTAAACCATATACCTTTGACTAATCCGGAAACTATCACCTCGAAAACAAAAKMTTTATTCCGTTCCGTATTTTATCTAACGGGTGGCATCCATGAGTCTAAATATTCCTGTTACATTGCACAACCTTCAATGTTGTCATAATTACGTAAAATTCTGGCAAATAGGTTCGCAAAGAGCCAGGCGGCCCAAACTGTTGCATATACCCTGACTCTGCGTGCAATGAACGCAAGAGAAATGACACAATTTCACCTGGTTAATATTGCCTGCTAACCTGGATTTCTTTTAGCTAAATATGCAGATTTAAAAATATATACTTGTGTATTGATTTTAAGGCATTGATGTTTATGGTTAAGTACATATTGGAGCAATGACAGTCATTGATTGATTGTTTTTTATAAGATAAGTTTAATGCTAGCTAGCAATTTACCTTAGCGTACTGCATTCGCGGCACAGCCAGGCTCCTCGTGGAGTGCAATGTAATCAGTGTTAGAGCATTGGATTAGTTAAAGATTGGATCCCCCGAGCTGACAAGGTTTAAAATCTGTCGTTCTGCCCCTGAGGCAGAACGTTCCTAGGCCGTCATTGAAAATAAGAATGTGTTCTTAACTGACTTGCCTAGTTAAATAAAGATTAAATAAAGGTGTAAAATAAAATTTAAAAAAATGGCAAATCGGCACCCAAAAATACCGATTTCCGATTGTTATGAAAACTTGAAATCGGCCCCGATTTACTCGGCCATTCCGATTAATTGGTCGACCTCTAGTGACAACCCTGTGTATATTACAACCCTTAGTCTATTTGGGACATATTTTCCTGACAACAGACAAATGACCTCCGTTAGCCTCTACCAAAGCCTTATGGGTGTAATATACACTGGTCGTGTGTGTGTGCACACAGTGAGTGATTAATGTTCTTTCCCTTTGGTGGTTGACAGCTCATCTGTGCTGCTACCTGTTTGTGTAGGAGTGGGTGTGTTGGTTTGCATTCATCAGCTGAATAATATGGAAAGTAGGTGAATATTGACATTGAGAGCGGGAGAGAGAGAGGTAAGAATGAAAAGAGGGACATATTTGTCTTTCGTCAATTACATGGCTATATGCTGGTTTAGAGATGAGTGAAGGTGGACCTAACGCCAGAGGGAGAGGAGGGATGTGTGTCTGGCTTGCCGTAGGGCCTGTGAAGGTGTGAGCCGTGTGATGGTAAGAGCTGTGTTTCCACCTGCTATTGAGTCAGTGCGCATTCAGCTCCACTGTGTGACGGCTGCTGCATCGTCATGCAGATCCTGACAGGAAGGACTGGATACGCGCAGGGGGACAGGGATTTACTAACTAACAGTTTAAATATGCTACACAATGTGAAGTAGAATCAGACACAGCTACCACTACTACAGTTTGCTCTGTCCTCTGCAGTGGTGTTAGTTGTGCTGTGTTTGTGTAAGTATCTTCTGCATGTTATGTACTGTAGTCAGGAGTGACATCATGGGGCTGAGGAAGTTGCTTTGACAGCGTCAAATCACCGTCAAGAAGGAAGAGCCATGCTGTATAAAGATTTTGTAGATGGTGTAGCCTATAAACCATACTTTGTTACTACAGTCAATCTAGATATATCTGATGTCTTCTTGAGATTCGTGTCCTCCCTATCTCCCTTTGAGGTACAGTCTTGACCACCACCCCTGGAGACAGACAGACACCATGTAACGTTGACTGTCGTGTTTTACTAACTATGTGTCTTTTTCCTCTTTGCTCATCTCCCTCCCTAAGGCTTGGAGCACCGATAATCTGGACACTTCCGGGGAGCCCACTACCCGCTCCGTGGGCACCACTGCCAACTTGAAGGGGAAGATGAGTAAGAGGTGATACTGCCACTAAGACTGGCACACTGCCCTCTGGGTCTTAATCATTTCACTGAGGGTGGATTGGAACAGTTAAAGATCATTTCACAGAGGGTGGAACAAGTACACTGCTGACCTGCACAAGGGAAATGTGGCTGCAGTGTAGTTACAGGATGCAGAAGTGGTGTGAAATGTGAACCATTAGGCACCGATGGAACTTTGGTGCCAGACAAGGGATGCCAAGCATAGACTGAGAGGAAGGGTGTATATTTTATATACTTTAGTATTTCAGGTCCGCTATACTTTGTAGCTGTGCTCTGTGATGAATGCCCTTGTATGGACATCCCTGTCATGTCTTAAACCACTTCTGTAGAGACACGGGACGGAGAGAAGTTAAAGCACAAACACATACAGGGAACCTCAGAACTCCCCTTACGGCCCACGCAGTGCTGTGAAACAGGAAGGTCCCCAGTTTCATTTCCCCCTGGCTGCTGTGAGGTTATGTGGTAGTTGACAGTGGGAGGTTGATGTGATGTGAAGCTTAGAGGAGTGAGTGATGTCACTGATCAAGTTTGGCCCTGGTCACCGTATTGCCACTAAATAACCGCAGGTTGGCATAAAACCTAACCTTAACCACACCACTAAACCTAATGTCTAACCTTAAATTTAAGACCAAAAACACATTTTTGTTTTCATACATTTTTACAATCTAGCCAATTTTGACTTTGCAGCTGGCCCATCTAGCAGAAATCGCTCATATCTGCCTGCAGGTCAAGATTCATGACAATAAACGTCGAGCTGCAAAAATCACCATGCCATGGAACTGCCGCAGTCAGTGTGTGCATTTGGGAGTAGGGACATGCAAAGCAGTCTGCTCAGGGTGGTTTCTGTTCAAACTAGAACCACGGTCACTGTCAAGCTCCCATAGCTACAGCTTTGTTTGTCCTGGAGCTTCACTCCTAACCTAAGTGTAGGCCTACTAATTCACCCAAACATAGACACTGTATACAGGGCTTCTACTACTGCACTAACGTTAGAACAGTGTTGGTCTGCTGCTGTAAAAGACAAATAGATTCTCTGTATTGTGACTCACACACTCTGTGACTGTATAATGCTGCTATTTAATCTAATCTGACTGCTGTGTGTGTTTCTATCTCAGGCTGTCTGTTGTGAAAGGTCACTTCCCTAAGCTTGTTGACTGTGCCCACTTCCACTATGACAATGTGGAGTTTTGCTCCATCGAGGTAGGTTTTGACACAAGACTGTGCGTGCGGGATAAAATGCCCATTTTAGAAATGTAAACTACAAAGATGTCCTGCTTGGCTGACTGTAAATGAAGTGTTTTAGCCATGTCTATTACTAAGGTCGTAGGTCCTTATGGATGTTCCAGTGGCCTGCATTAGAACCTCAGCCTCATGCTGTAATGTTACTGTCGTGACGACAACCCCAGCATCATGCTGTAATGTTACTGTCGTGACGACAACCCCAGCCTCATGCCTGTAATGTTACTGTCGTGACGGCAACCCCAGCCTCATGCCTGTAATGTTACTGTCGTGACGGCAACCCCAGCCTCATGTCTGTAATGTTACTGTCGTGACGGCAACCCCAGCCTCATGCCTGTAATGTTACTGTCGTGACGACAAGCCCCCAGCCTCATGCCTGTAATGTTACTGTCGTGACGACAACCCCAGCCTCATGCCTGTAATGTTACTGTCGTGACGACAACCCCAGCCTCATGCCTGTAATGTTACTGTCGTGACGACAACCCCAACCTCATGCTGTAATGTTACTGTCGTGACGACAACCCCAGCCTCATGCCTGTAGTGTTGCTGTTGTAATGATCACATGTGAACAGGACTGACACTACTAATAACCTCACAGTACAGGTCTCACTGTGGGTGTGTGTGTGTTACCGCATGTCGGTACTGTGTGTTCCTGTCAGAATGCGTCAGGGCTATGGCCGGAAGGGGGTGGGGTGGGCACAGTGGAGAGATGAGAGCAGCAACATCTCCAGGGCTGAGGCTGGCTCTCTTTCTTTGTACCTGACCTACACAAACTCACTCCGATTTTCAGTCCATGGGCATCGTAGTGGAAGAGCAGCAGTACTCTCTCTTTTTCTCTGACGTTCTCACTCATACCTCTCTAGATGTAGATAATGTAACGTCATCCTATTACAAGGATTAGGTAACTTAATGCCATTTTAAACATATTCATGATGATGAACTCCATACACCTGATGTAGTGAGCGACATCATCACCTCCATGTCTCTCCCCACCCAGCACAGCTGTTAGTGCTCTCGTTCTCTGTGCTGGAGCATGCATGTGTGTGTTGAGCAGAGGGAGCACTACTCATTAGTGTCTGAAGCCCCTGAAGAAAAGAGATCTGAAAGAGACCATTCTCATCTCACTGTCCTTGCTCTCTGAGTCAGAAACAAACACACGCCAAAGCGCCTCCTTTTCTTCCTCTTTCTTGCATTTGCTTTCTTAAGTCTCTCTGACTCCTTCCTCTTTACCTCTCCCTCTCTCTTCCTACCTCCCTCCACTGAGTCTCTCTCTCTCTCTCTCTCTCTCTCTCTCTCTGCATCTCTCTTTCTGTCCTTCTGCTGCTCTCTCTGTATATCTCTCGGCGTTAGTCATAGTGGATGTGATGTGAAGGTCCTTCAGACAAACGCTCTGAAGTCCACAACGCTGCCGGTCTCATATCAGATGAAAGTATTTTCTATTTTAATCTGCCTGGAGCCTCAACACCGCCCTCACTTCTTCCTCCTCTTCCCCCCCAAAAAAGAAAAGACAACAACAAAAAATGTCTTCCTTTTGTGCTTGTTTGTAGAAGCCCACTTGTTTGTAAATCCGGGCCACCAGAACCCCATGGGTGTCCTACGGCTCCACCCGAGGCTTTCTATTAGCGACACATGGCTCTGTTGTCACTAGTTTAGCAGGCTTGTCTTTTCACAGCTTTCTCTGCATTGTTAAGTCCATTAACCTTTACTGTTTGTTGGCTGAGATGTTGTCGGCCATTTTGAAAGATCTCCTGATTTAGTTGGCTGCTTTATTAGAAAATGCAGAATCTGGGCGACTAGGAGGGAGGTTGTGTAAAGGTACCAGGCAAGGATTGAGATTTCCCTGGATATAATGTATCCTGATCGTGTGTGTAGGTATAGGAGGGTGCTTTGCAGTATCCTTGTATGTGTGTTTGCTTATTCGGTGTACAGTAGGCTATGTGTTTTGTATAGTTGCTCCACCTGTTCCTCTGACCCATGCTTGTGTGTGTGTGGGTTTCTGTTCCTCAGTTGCAGTTTGCAAACGAGCAGAGCGATGCCAGCTGGAACTCGGGCTCTGCCAAAGACCTGGTTTTCCTGGTGCAGGTGTCCTGCCAGGTGAGTGGGCACGACCACATACCCTCGCCAAACACGAGTGCACACGCACTCGCACATCTCCTTGCCAGGGCTATATCTAACCCAGACACATTCACACCAACACGTACACTTAGACAGTGGGAATATATTTCCCCCTCCCTCTCTCCTCCTGTCTGACTTATTCCCCCCTTCCTTGTTCTCCTCCTCACATTAATATTTCTGTCCCCTCTTCTTTCCCTCTCGCTGTCTCGCGTGCTCTCTCTCTTTCTCTCTCTGTCTCTCCGTCTGTCTGTGTGATGTAGGCTAAGACGTGGATGGTTCGGCGCTCCTATGAGGAGTTCCGTACTCTGGACGCTCACCTCCACCAGTGTATCTACGACCGGCGTTACTCCCAGCTGCTGCCCCTGCCACCCCTCAGCGAGATCGGGGACAGGGTAGAGGTGAGTGGGGACTGTGGGAGAGCTTATTTGTTGAGGGGGTTATGTAGCATTCTGGCTGAATTAGCTGTAGAATGTTTTTCTGTACTGTATGGAGGTCGATGGTACCGCTGTAGGTTAGCATGAAGACCTCTGAGAATGACATGAAATTACCTTCATCGAGGTTATGTAGTCATCGTTGTCTGTGACCTGTCTGTCTCTGTACACATTTGTTCTCTGATTCTAGCAGGTGTTGATATTAGGGTCACCTGTCTTCATCTATGGTATCTGGGAGTAGATGTATGTAAATGGCTGTCGGCTCCTACAGTAGCTGTGTGTTAAGTCCTGCGTCAGTTGTTTTTGTTGTTTATCAGATCTTCACCCCGCTGCTGTCGGAGTACCTGAGCCGCCTCTCCATGATCGTGGACAACAAGCTCAACTGTGGGCCTGTGCTCAGCTGGATGGAGGTGAGACTATTAAAGTGTCTTTAGAAAACATAAGAGAGTGGGCTGTGTGGTCCAGTGGTTACAGCCGCTGACCCCGGCTCACATATATGCCAGAGTCAGCATGGGTTCGAATCTGGCCCACTGCCTTTTGATTCTCCCTCCCCCATCTTTCACACGGTAGTACTATCTCTTCAATAAAGCTAAAAAAAACTTGGTGGGACTCCTTTTTTTTTTTTTAAGGAGTGGGGCTGCCCCTCCCCCTGAAGACGTTGAAAGAAAGAGTGAAGGTGAGAATAAGCTGTAAAAACATGGAAACATAAGAAATTGGCCAGAGAAAGAAGACAATTGTTGGGGAAGATCAAAGAAGAGTGGGAGAGAGAAAGACAGACCTAGAGAGACAGGCTTTGTCTTACCACCTGTGCATTAGCCCTACTACTATAATTAAGGGATATTGAGAAAGTGGTGTAATTATTTGCCCGTCTATTCCTTAAACAACAGAGGTTTGTGTTTGCTGTTCCRCCCAGATTGACAACCGTGGGAATCGGTTCCTCCTGAAAGAGGAAGCTTCGCTCAACGTTCCCGCCATCGCCGCTGCTCATGTCATCAAGCGCTACACGGCGCAGGCCAGCGACGAGATCTCCATTGAGGTATGGAGCTGCTGCAGGGATACACAGAACCAAATGAGATTTACATTAGTGGCACTCATAGTTTTCAGATTTCTATGTCACCTCTGTCTGGGCCTTGGTCTCTCTGTTTGGCTGTCACCTTCCTTTTTCTTCTTTTTTTCCTTTTCCATCTTCCTGTTCTGTCTATTCCTGTCCTCATCTCCTCCTCCTGCTCTACATACTGCTCCTCTTTCTGTTTCTGGGCCACAGCACCCCGGAATGGGGTGACCCAAACACCGAGGCACATTTTAGCGCTTCTGTCTCTCTCTCTCTTTCCGTCTCACTCTCATTTTGTCTCTCTCTCGTGCTCTCTATCTCTTTCCGTCTCACTCTCATTTTGTCTCTCTCTCGTGCTCTCTATCTCTTTCCGTCTCACTCTCATTTTGTCTCTCTCTCGCGCTCTCTCTCTCTGTTTCTCTCTCTGTTTCTTATCTCCTCTCTGTCCTGTCCTCCTTACAGTGAGGAATGGCAACTGTATCTCATCTGTTCTCCTTATCTGTTATCTGAAATAAGTGTGAGGAGTTCAGCCAAATCGGGCAGGATACATTATGCCCTGATCCAGCTTGTTGTGTCTGGATAATGTTTCGTTTTGGGGCTGGTGTTTTGACTGCCGAGGCTGTATTATGTGTGTTGATGTACTTTTGGCCCTGGTGGTGGTGGGGGGGTGATGTTAAATGAAGTCATCTGGCTCGTTTGCCTGTAGACTTTGTCTGAAGTCGGAGGTTGTTTAATGTCTTTGTCTAATGTGTGTGTCTCTCCAGGTGGGAGATATCCTGTCTGTAATTGATATGCCACCCAAAGAGGACTCCAACTGGTGGAGGGGGAAGCATGGCTTCCAGGTACACGACACAATCACTGGAGACTTCCACCACTGGCTGTCTCCCTCACCCGCACGCCTGTCTCCCTCACCCACTCTAAAGAGTCCCGCTGCAGAACAACAGTTCTCCAGATGATGGCTACATTCACTATCTCACGTCTTCATGTTTCTGTACTTCCTTTTTCCCTTCTCGTTTTGTTTCCTCTTTCTTTATATTTCTTTCTTTCACTGTTCTCTATTTTCACCAAGCTTCTACTTTTAACTCATTTGCTCTTGTTTTTTAACCTATGTCATGTGTAAGCTATTGTGTGTGTGTGCCCAAGTTTTTGTGTGTCCGTGCTTGTTATCCTCAGTTACTTTGATGGTCTTTCCCCACTTTAGGTGGGCTTCTTCCCCAGTGAGTGTGTGGAGCTCATCAGCGAGAAGCCTCAGTCCACCGCTAAAATAGGTAGCTTACACACACACACACACACACACACATTATGACACCACCATACTGAATCCCACTTACTGTACATTATCACATACAATGCCTTCGGAAAGTACTCAAACCCCTTGACCGTTTCCACATTTTGTTGCGTTAATCTTATTCAGAAATGTTTTCCTCGTAAATCTACAGACGATACCCCATAATGACAAAGCGAAAACGGGTATAAAATAAAAAACAGGAATACCTTATTTACGTAAGTATTCAGACCCTTTGCTATGAGACTCAAAATTGAGCTCAGGTGCATCCCGTTTCCATTGATCATCCTTGATGTTTCTACAACTTGATTGGAGTCCACCTGTGGTAAATTCAATTGATTGGACATGATTTGTAAAGGCACACACATGTCTATATAAAGGTCCCACCAAACCATGAGGTCGAAGGAATTGTCCGTAGAGCTCTGAGACAGGATTGTTTCGAGGCACAGATCTGGGGAAGGGTACCAAAAGAACACCGTGCCCTCCATTCTTAAATGCAAAAGTTTGTCACCACCAAGACTCTTCCTAGAGCTGGCCCGCCCAGCCAAACTGAGCAATTAGGGGGAGAAAGGCCTTGGTCAGGGAGGTGACCAAGAACCCGATGGTCACTTTGACTGGGCTCTAGTGTTCCTCTGTGGAGATGGGAGAACATTCCAGAAGGACAACCATCTCTGCAGCACTCCACCAATCAGGCCTTTATTGTAAAGTGGCCAGATGGAAGCCACTCTTCAGTAAAAGGCACATAACAGCCCGCTTGGAGTTTGCCTTTAGGAGTCTTTAGACTCTCAGAACATGAGAAACAAGATTCTCTGGTCTGATAAAACCAAGACTGAGTATTTTGGCCTAAATGCCAAGGATCATGTCTGGAGAAAACCTGGCACCATCCCTACGGTGAAGAATGGTGGTGGCAGCATCTTGCTGTGTGGATGTTTTTCAGCGGTGGGGACTGGGAGACCAGTCAGGATTGAAGGGAAAGATGAATGGAGCAAAGTACAGAGAGATCCTTGATGAAAACCTGCTCCAGAGCACTCTGGACCTCAGACTGGGGTGAAGGTTCACCTTCCATTAGGACAACGATCCTAAGCACACAGCCATGACAACGCAGGAGTGGCTTCGGGACAAGTCTCTGAATGTCCCTGAGTGGCCCAGCCAGAGCCTGAACTTGAACCCGGTCGAACATCTCTAGAGAGACCTGACAATAGCTGTGCAGCGATGCTCCCCATCCAACCTGACAGAGCTTGAAGATCTGCAGAGAAAAATGGGAGAAACTCCCCAAATACAGGTGTGCCAAGCTTGTAGCGTCATACCCAAGAATACTCGAGGCTGTAATCGCTGCCAAAGATGCTTCAACAAAGTACTGAGTAAACGGTCTGAATACTTATGTAAATGTAATATTTCTGTTTTTTTAAGTAAATTTGCAAACATTTATGAACTGTTTTTGCTTTGTCATTATGGGTTACTGTGTGTAATTTGAGGGGGGGGGGAACAACTTAATACATTTTAGAATAAGGCTGTAACGTAGGGGTATGAATACTTTCCGAATGCACTGTCACCAGATCAATGTCAGATGTATTGAGTGACGTTTGTGTTTCCAGATGGAGATCCAGCCAACGCCAGCGCACCAGGACCTCCCTCTCCTACATCTGGTAAACAGACGCAATCAACCAATCAATCACTACTGTATGAGTATTCAGTCTCCACAGAGCGTGTCGACGGTTTTGCAGGGGCTGGCTTGAAATGAGTTTGACAACATGCAGTACTAGCTGTCATGGTTACTATGTTTTCTTTCTGGCATGCAGCATATATTGCTTATATTTAATTGAACTGTATATAACAGCCACTTTTCCTCCCTCCCTTGTATCTTCGTCTTGTAAGTCTTCTAAGTAAACATTATAAAATGATATCTCTCTCTAGACAATTTTTTTATTAAAGGATCCATGACCTCGTGTTATAACCAGAAACACACAGCGGATCACATAGTTTCACAATTACTCAGCCCATAGGTTATTTTGCTTGCCTAATGTGGTCACCACAACATCTTTGCTATCTTCATATTTGTATCTCCGACCACAGTATATCTCTGTTTTGGGAGTGCGAAGTACAGAACAACAATGTATTTAGCTGGTGTTTCAACCGCCTTCCTGTTGTATCTATTGCCTTTCTCTCTTTTTCTCTCTCTCAGTTCCTCAGCCTTGGTACCTAAGACTTGCTGGTAACAACAACTGAAATGGAATTTCTCTCATTAATCTATTTGTCATCTAATCAGAGTCCTTCCACCGTCCTTATCTTTCCTAACGCCTCATCTCTCCCCTTAATGCAGGGCCTGTATAACACACATTTCCCCTTAAGCCAACCAGGAAACGTACAATAGCCATTTATACAACTAGCCAAGCCTAGGGCTGTTCACATGGCAGGAGTGGTGAGGATGTTTTTAGAGTAGAATTAGTGTACATGTATTTTAGAGTCACCCATAAATCATAAAACACAATGGAGCTTGTTGTATAAATGAGAAGCAAGTCATTGTTTTAGAGGAAGACGATACAGGTTTATTATGACCAATGACAATCATTATTTCCTTGCTCCTAATCTTCACGATGCGTTCAAGTAATCTGCTGCTGCTTATTGTTCTAATGATGTTGGTGGTCGTGGCTCATTGGTCCAGAACACGACCCAGCCTCCTACTAGTGTTCATGCTCCAGCTCCCACTAAACTCTCCTATTTTCTCATGTATTTTCACCCGTTTTATATTTGATGACGATGATGACATTCATGGATACACATACACACGTGAACACACATGTTTGCAGGCACTTCTCTGTACACACAAACAAAGACACGCCCCTCACAAAGATGGACCCCTCACCCACCACAATAGTCTCTCTTTCCCACTGTAGTGTCATTACTCAGCAGCTCTCTGTCGCCCCCCTCTGACAGTTTCTAAGAAGCACGGCAAGCTGATGGGATTCCTGCGCACCTTTATGAAGTCCAGGCCCACCAAGCAGAAGCTCAAACAGAGAGGCATTCTTAAGGAGAGGGTGTTCGGCTGTGACCTGGGAGAGCACCTCCTCAACTCAGGACTGGACGGTACATAAAACACACACTTATCCTCACGTAACCTTTTGGGGATGTAAAGTAGTTGTCAGTATCTTTGGGCTTGTTATTTTTATAGTAATGTAAGAGTGAGTAGCTGGCTGCAGAGAGTGAGCGGTTTTGGTGTGTCAAGTGAACTCGGAACAATATTTAAGTCAATCATGCCATTTTAGGATCCCATTAGTGCTTCGGAGTTGATGAAATGGGCCCATTGCCCTAGTTAGATTTCTACAGTTCTAATTCTAGAGTCTCAGGGAGTCATCTCTGTGTGTCCTTGAGAGCCTGGTCTGGTTTGGTGTACTACTGTAACGTGTGACAAGGATCTTTGTGGGCTTCTCCAGTTCCACAGGTTCTGAAGAGCTGCTCAGAGTTCATAGAGAAGCATGGTGTGGTGGACGGCATCTACAGGCACTCTGGAGTCTCCTCCAACATTCAGAAACTCCGGTACCACTCCTCATGCTAACCCTGCATGTCAGGCCCTGAACCTGTAAAGACTTAGAAGAACTACATAGATCATTGACTGCATTCATAAGATACATATAGGCAAATATGCAATACTTTTTTGGCATTCAACCCTATTTGACACTCTCTCTGTCCACCAGACATGAGTTTGACAGTGAGAACGTTCCAGACCTGACCAAGGATATGTACATGCAGGACATCCACTGTGTGGGGTCCCTGTGTAAGCTCTACTTCAGAGAGCTTTCCCAACCCTGCTCACCTACCAGCTCTACGACAAGTTTGCTGTGAGTACATGCCATAACCCAACACAACTCCTCCAACTGAAAGGCTGTCCATTGTCAAGGCTAAACTTGCATCTGTTTTTTCCCTGGTCTTCCTCCGTAGGACTGTATGGGAGAGATGACGACGACGAGCGCATGGTGAAAGTACATGATGTCATCCAGCAGCTCCACCACCACACTACAGGTTATCAAACACAGCCATGGAGACAGAGACTACAGTATACAACAACACAGCCATGGAGACAGGTACAGGTATAACACAACACAGCCATGGAGACAGAGACTACAGGTATACACAGACGCCATGGAGACAGCGGACTACAGGTATAAACAAAACAGCCATGGAGCAGAGACTACAGGTATACACACACGCCATGGAGACAGAGACTACAGGTATACAACACACAGCCATGGAGACAGAGACTACAGGTATACACAACACAGCCATGGAGACAGAGACTACGGTATACCCAACACAGCCATGGAGACAGAGACTACAGGTATACACAAACAGCCATGGAGACAGAGACTACAGGTATACACAAACAGCCATGGAGACAGAGACTACAGGTATACAAACAAACACAGCCATGGAGACAGAGACTACAGGTTATACAAACAACACAGCCATGGAGACAGAGACTCAGGTATACAAACACCCAGCCATGGAGACAGAGACTACAGGTATACAAACAACACAGCCATGGAGACAGAGACTACAGGTATACAAACAACACAGCCATGGAGACAGATTGTGGATTGATGTTGTCTCTCTTTGTCAGGACCCTGGAGTACCTCGTTAGACACCTGGCTGGTCTGGCCACCTGCAGCGGAGAGACCAACATGCACATCAAGAACCTGGCCATTGTCTGGGCCCCCAACCTGCTCAGGTGTGTGTCTGTGCCTACCTGTTGTGGATCGTTCCTATAGAAATATATATTTTAGAACAGGTGTGCCTCTGACATGTACCGTGAGGAATCATGTCAGCTCTATTCATGGCATTTCTGTCTGCAACACCTTCCTGGAGTTGACCCTGGTGTGGCTGTGTGTTGTCTCCGTGGCAGATCTATGGAGATCGAGGCGGTGGGTCTGAGTGGTGCTGACCCGTTTAAGGAGGTGCGGATCCAGTCTGTGGTGGTGGAGTTTCTCCTCAGTCACGTGGACGTGCTCTTCAGTGACTCCTTCACCTCTGTAGGACGCTTCACAGGCACAGGTATGCACATCACCATAACCCAAACGCTGGCTTCTCTAACGCTCACTGGACGCAATCCTCCGAACTGGAGTTCCATTTGTGTGGATACACACATTTCCCATTGAAATCAATGCATTATTTGCATCAGTCGGCAATCGTCAGTGACGTGTGGATTTCAAGTTAGGATTCGACTGAAAATGTCTTCTCTCCTTCAGAGTGCTCCCTCTGTCTTCTCTCCCTCTGTATCAGCTCTGTGGTTTTGTGTTATCAATGCCACACACAGAGCATTTACCTCAGAGCCTCAAAGCCTCTTTTTAGTACCTACAGTAACTAGCTTTACTACTCAGCCAGCCAGGCTTCCTCTATCCTCTATTTAATGCTTTTAGTTGTCTGGTTAAACAGAGAGCTTTGGTTAAAGCCCTGTATATAATGGATGACACTTCTACCACCATTACAACTGTCACCACCACCCGCTGTCCGCCGCTTTTTACCCCGCAAATGCTGTAAATCTATGAAAGCAACTCTACTTGAATGACTCTGTGATATATTATTTCATTGCACTCTTTGTCTTGCCTCGCAGCACAGTGTAACATGTGTATGAATAGTCTAAAATGGCAGTAATATAAGTGATTTAAGCATGGAAAGATTTTTCCACTGCATCCATTTGCTTCATAATTGATTGTCCAAAAAGTAGTACAATATTTGGCAACATTTTGTTCTTTACTCTCGATAAACATCAGTATTAAATATGGAATAAAACTGAAAACTTACCATAAAGTGAGCCCTCAGCCACACTGATACTGTAACCATCCCACTGGGCACAGACTTCAATTCAACGTCTATTCCACCTTGATTCAATGTAATTTCATTGAAGTGATGTGGAAACAACGTTGATTCAATCAGTGTATGCCCAGTGTGATGGAAGCAGCAGATAGTGAGCGAGAGCTSTGTGTCTCCGTAGCAACGGGCAAGCTGGAGTGTAAGGTCTCTCGGCAGCACCAGAGAACCAGGCTGGTGAGTCTGCAGGAGGCCAGGGGTGAGGAGGAGGAGGTGGGGGAGGCCAGGGGTGAGGAGGAGGTGGGGGCGGCCAGGGGGAGGGGGGGGGTGGGGCGGTCGGGGGGGGCGGGGGGGGGGGGGGGGGCGGGGGGGGGGGGGGGGGTGGGGGAGGCCAGGGGTGAGGAGGAGGTGGGGGAGGCCAGGGGTGAGGAGGTCCCTTAGGCCCCCAGGCACCCTCTTTTGGAAGTCAACGTAGCGAGGCGACACTACTCCATGTTCTGACCGTCCGTGCCTTCTCTCTCTCAATGCTGGATGCTTACAAGCGCTCTATAGCGTTGATTAGTTTAGTTTAGTTTAGGCTTGGTCTACTTTTGGCTTCTGTGTGACCCATTTGTCCTGAGATCTCTGTACGATGTGCACAAGAAAGAGTTCATGATGAATGTGTCTCATCCTATTGGGCTTTTGTCTGTTGTTTTCCAGTAGATAGTAAGTATAGCCAAGTTGGCCTCTCGAGTGGCGCAGTGGTCTATGGCATGTATAAAACCCACTAGAGATTCTGGGTTCGTGTCCAGGCTCTGTCGCAGCCGGCAGACCCATGAGGCGGCGCACAATTGGCCCAGCGTCGTCCGGGTAAGGGGAGGGTTTGGCTGACAGGGATGTCCTTGTCCCATCGCGCACTAGCGACTCCTGTGGTGGGCCGGGCGCAGTGCACACTGACACGGTCGCCAGGTGTATGGTGTTTCCTCCGACACATTGGTGCGGCTGGCTTCCGGGTTAAGTGGGCATTGTGTCAAGAAGCAGTGCGGCTTGGTTGGGTCGTGTTTTGGAGGACGCTCGGTTCTCGACCTTCGCCTCTCCCGAGTCCGTACGGCAGTTGCAGCGATGAGACAAGACTGTAACTACCAATCACTTGGATACCACGAAAAAGGGGTAAAAAAACAAACATTTAATATAGCTAAGTTTTGTGTGCACATGCTGATATATGTTTGTATAAACCCAGTGTCTCTTCATGGTTTGAGTCACTGGTCAACCGTGAACTCTCACGTGATTTTTCGGTTGTATTGACAGTTGAATAGGCAATAAACTTCCATCCTGGTTCAAATTCATCCCATCTTGAAGTAAATGTGGTCCGTTACATTTTGTGTGTACTCCAATATTTATTTTTGTCATTTTAAATAGTTATTAAAGTAACMTTTAGGTTGTTTTGCGCTGTAATGCTCAAACTATTAAAGAATAGATGTTGTTTTGATCAATGTGTCACAAATGCTGTGGATATTTCTTTTAAGAGGATTACATTGAGCCAGAACCACCAGGTAAAACAACAATGTTGAATTGACTATTCCCAGCTTCCGTGATCTGTTTTGTCTTGTCAGCTAGCTAAATAATCAATAGGCCCTATAGCTAAAATGTTTAACCTCAGTATTGTCTACAGATCAGCAGTYTCTGTGTGCTTCTCCAGCTGAAGCGTTTCTGTCAGCGTCCCAGCCAGGGCTCAGCTAGATGCTTGCTTTGCGTCTCAGACTCCACGCCAGGAAAGTCCCAAAAATATTTTGCGTGTCAGATTGTTCTGGCTATTCTCACAGAAACTTAATTGGCAGGATGAATGTTTGATATGGTTTTTACATTTGTATCACAGACCATTTGTGAGAAAATCCTCTAAGACCCTATGATCTGTGAACTGTACATGATAGTGTGCTCTAAAATATGGATTATGTCTAGATGATGATTTTGTAACACATTTATTCAACATAAAACATATTAGTGAATATCTCGTACCATTTAGATTTTGTACATTTTTAGACATTGTTTGAAACTATATATACTGTACAAGTACATCAACTTTTCAACGTTCTGCTACTTTTAAAGTTATGATAAATTATGTGAGCACCACCAGTGAATGGGAAAATGGATTCAAATGTAACTCCCTCTGCTGGTGATTTGCTGAATGTGATTGCTTAATGACTTATGGAAATTTTTATGTATAAAAGTAGCAGAGCACAATTTTACGCATTTGAAAGTGTTTGACATGTTGTTCCAACAATTTGTCCCAAAAATATGCTAAATCAAAAAGGGGATTTTTGAAAGTATTAATATAAATAGTTTTATGTTGAATACATTTAATGTGAAAAATTGTATTGCAGTAAATTAAAGTGGAAAAAATATTTTGGGGCTTTCCTGGCATGTACTTGCCCTATAAGACACTGTTACAGTACTCTGTTAATTGCATTATAATAATACATATTTGTTTAGATGTCAATCCTGTCTGATGACCCATGCTCTGCTCTCCCCTGACGGGTGTCCTGTTTAGCAAATTTCAGCGAACTTTGCCATTGAGGTTACTTTGGTTGCTCTTTGATTTGGAGTTTCAAATGAAAAGGTCCAACTTCCTCTGCATACCTCAGCCTTCCCTCCCTTTATGTTGTTTACTCCATGTGATTTCTGAGTTGCAAGCGTCTCCATGTCTTATTCGCTCTCGTTGGGCAAATCTGTAATGACACCCTATTTCCCGTATAGTACTCTTTTATTTTTTTTATTTTTTATTTTTAATAAAAAAATGTTATTCTTTTCATTTTTTTATTTTTTTACACATAGTGTGCCACTTAGGGGCTTTGGCCAAAGGTAGTGCACTTACTATACAGGGAATAGGATCTCATTTGAAACTAAGCTTTTGGCCTCCGTCACCAAAGCCTCCTCACTCTCCCACCCTCTACCTATTACTAACTGTCCTCTCTCTGCCTGCAGGGCGGCACTCTCTGACCAGGCCCAAGTCCTTTGTGTCCACCAGGCTGCTCTCCCTAGAAGAGGCCCAGGCCAGGACACAGGCTCCTCTGCTCCTCCAGGGGGCGCCAGTCCAGTTCCAGGGCCAGTTCCACACCGTGCTGGACCACCCTGTCGACAGGTGAGTGGGAGGCCAGGCTTATTCCAGACAATGCAAGTTTCTATAGTTTCACTATAACATGCAGTTGATTTAGCAGTCTCACCCACCTAAATCTCTCTCTCTCTCCTTCTCTGTCTTGCTCTCTCTCCTCCCCTTACAGGAGGAAGAGAGGGCTGAAGGTACGGAAGGCAGCTGGAGGGAGCTGGAAGACYTTCTTTGCGATCGGGAAGCCCCTGGGGGCGGGGCAACGTAAACCAATGAGGATCAGCTCCCTGTTCCAGCCCGCCACCTCACATGCAGGTAGATATCATGTCTGATATCATGTCTACCTCCATGTCTACCTCCATCCATCCATTTACCTGGATGGATGGAGGTAGAAAGGAAAATAAATACCAACCACAGTTTATCGCCCCTTTTGATCCTCTCTTTGTATGACAGATCTCTTTCTCTCTCTCTGGTCTCTCTCTCTCTCTGGTCTCTCTCTGATCTCTCGCTCTGGTCTCTCTCTCTCTCTCTCTCTCTCTCTCTCTCTCTCTCTCTCTCTCTCTCTCTGGTCTCTCTCTCTTTGGTCTCTCCTGCAGGTTGTCGTGTGGACAGTGTGACCCTGCGTTCAGCTAAGAGTGAGGAATCCTTATCGTCCCAGCACAGTGGAGCAGGTACACCACAGTAGGCCATAACACACTGACGCTAATACTGCTACTCATCTCAGCAGTTTAAGTCCTTGCAGACTGATCGATAGCAGAGCCTCTCTCTTCTCGTCCGTTAAGTATAGAGTATGAGATTTCTCTTTCAGGGGAGGCTGTGGAAGAGCAGGAATATGTCTGGAAGCAGTGATGATAGTTTGAGTCATTTTGGGACAGTCGGAGTAGAATGGATTGTTTGGGAGCTGGTTGGAGCACTAAGAGACGAGCACTACAGAGACGCTTATTTTAAAACCTGACTATTCCTTTTTTCTTTTCTTTTTTGCTTTCTCTCTCTTCCTACCTCTCCTTCTCTCTCAGGACAGTCGAAGCGTCTGCGGCGGCCCCGCTCCAGCAGTGACGGTCTGTCTTTGGCTGCCTCCATGGACCCTCAGCACCTGCCCCAGCGCCCCCCGTCCCGCCTGCCTTCCAGCCGCTCGTATGATAGCCTGCTGCCTGAGGACCGCCYGCCCAGGGAMGATGGAGACYATGAGGAGGATGAAGACGAGGAAGGCATCTACATGCTGCCTGACTTCTCCAACCAGGACCCGGCTGCTTCCTGGATGGCCGAGGACGTCATTGACTTCAGCCCCACCTTCCTGGAGGACGGACCAATCGGCTTGAGCAGCAGCGCAGTCACCGCGGGCGGCAGGGAGTCCCCGCCCACTGCCACGCCCCCTCCCTACCGCTGCCTCAGCCACCAAGGACACTCTCACTCCAGCAGCCAGCGCTCAATCACAGAGGACCCCGACTCGGTGCTCAACCAATCGGATGCGGCCGTCAGGAGAAGTCTGATCATCGCCGCCACAGCCCCGCCCCTTCAGGTGTTCTGTCAACACAGACCGGCCAATACCAGCCCATCTGCCGGCCAATCATGGGAGGGTGCCAACCTGAGTACCTCACACAGTCAAGGCCAGGGCCAGCCCCCTACATCTGTGACCTCTGCCCCCTCTGCTCAGCCCCCGCCAGAGAGAAGATCTTTTACCCGGAAGATGGTGAATGCCTTCTCACAAAAATCCCCCAAGTCCCCTACACTGGACATCTCTGACCCTGTATCCATCAGCGTCCCAGCTAAGGTACTTCCTCCCTCTCTGTCACTGCTGTCCCTGTATTTCTGTATCTCAGGATTGGAGTTTACTTGCCTATATACTCTGTATGATAAATTTGCCTCACCAAACTTGACTTTCTCTCTCGTAGGTGTTGGACATGATTGGCGGGCGAGCTGGTGAATTACAGCCTGGCATCCCGAGCAGCGGCCCCTCCCAGTCACAGCCTCCTCAGATGATCTCCATGCTGCTTCGGTCATGTGACTTCCAGCTGACGGAGAGCTGCCAGCAGGAGATCCGCAGCAAACTGGGCCCCGAGGCCAAGATCAGAGGACAGGGTGAGTAAACAGAAATGGACTCTGCCAACAAGTTTGATTGATTGAATGTATTAGTTGATTGATTTATAATCATCATCAAAAATGAGTTTGTTTTCAATGATGATTTGAGGTTTTACTGCAGACCATAGTCATGTAATTTAACCCTCCTCTCCCCTCTACAGGTATAACGGGACCCACCGGTGCCCCCCTGRTRMCCCAGCCTCCCCCTCCACCTCCTAAAAACCCAGCACGCCTCATGGCCCTGGCCCTGGCTGAGAGTGCCAACAAGGCCCTGAGACAGGGCGCCTCGCCCCCCTACCGCCCCCCTCAGTCCCGGTCCCAGGACGTAGCCGACACCCGCTACCAGAGMTCCCTGTCTGCCGACGCAGGAGAGCTGCTGTCCTCTGACCCCAATCAGCTCTACTCCACAGTGCGCCCCCTGTCTGTGTGGATGACCGAGGGAGAGGGAAACGCGACAGAGACTGCAGCAGATACAGGACATGGCCAGGGAGAGAGGACTCCAGGACAGGTGTGTGTGTGTGTGGGAGTGTGCACATGTCTGTAAGTGGCACTGTATGGGTGTAACTTTGTGTAAACTGTGTCCGTTTGTACTGTGGTAAATTCTAAGTGGTTGATATGTTGTTTTGACTGTGCTGGAGATGTTCTAGTTTTGGGATCCATATGAAGAGCGACAACAGTGCTGTCAGGTCATTTTCAGCAGAGCCTTCATTTCCTAACCATAACAAGCAAGATGTTTACAGTTGCCTGGGCAAAATTTGATTCCTTTTTTTAACTGTCGTTGTTATGAGAAGACTGACAAAGTCCATGTTCTATTTTCCCAGCTGGTTAAMCAGGCTTAGAGAACAGTACAGTAAAGTATGTCCGGCTGCACGTAGCTACAGCATGCATAACTAACCAGTACTGTAACTTACTGTATGGCGGTAAAAAAAGTTATAATTTGTCTTTTTTATTGCAGGATACGGAGACCCTGTCCTCTGAGACGTCTGACTCTGTGGCGTCCAACTCGGAGCTGTCTGGTGGGYGCGCCTCTGGAGACGACCAGACCCCCAGCCCCATCTACAAGAACCAGAAGCAGCTGCCCCAGTCACAGCTACCCAAACCAGTCCAGTCTGGGGAGAGACCTAGCCCCACTGAGTCCCAGTCTCAGAGGAAGCCCCCAGCCTACTCACGCCAGTTCTCTGCCCCTCACCTCCAACAGAAATCAACCTCTACCCAGTCAAAGCCGTACTCGGCCCACCCCCAGCTCCTGCACTCCAAGTCAGAGTCCCCTCTGACTCAGGTCTGTGCTTTCCAGCCCACCCGCCCCAAAGTACCCCCTAAGCCCCTGGATCTGGAGCGTCCCCACAGAGCACCACTGGCCCAGAATGAGATGCGTCGCTCCCTGGACTCKGGGCGCATCAGGCGGATCTTTGGTCAYCAGGGGAACCCTCCTCTGGCCAGYGCCTTCTCAGAGCGTCTGAGTGGASCTCCAGACCACCTCYCCCGCTACCWCGCAGCCAGSGCAGCCAGCCAACCATCCCCGGGTCAGCAGCCCCRTCAGCAGGCCCAGATCCGGCCCGTGCCCCTCTCCTCCACCTCAGAGGACCAGGGAAYGATGGAYAACTTCTACTACGAGATCGCCGGGCCRGAGAACCCGCAGGGCCCCCCCAGCTARGCCCGCCACAGCTACCAGAACATGAGGCTGGACCTGGAGGYTAACTTCCGKCCGGCCCCCCACCCAGAGGCCAACAAAAGGCCCATCTCCCGGGGGCATCACCAACCCCAGCCTCTCCACCACAACCAGGGTGGACCCAGAGGGGAGAGGGGGCCCCAGCTCTGGTCCAAAGAAGCCACGCGGGCTTGGGCAGCTGCCCACTCCCAGTCCCACTCATTCTTCCACGGACACTCCCACTCTCACCACCACTCCCAGGACGGCTCCACCCACCACCATCACCCCTCTCACCACCACCCCCGGCTCCAGACCTCCTCCTCAGTCCGGCAGGCCCGTAGTGAGATGCACCCCCTCCCCTCCTCCATGGTTCCCCTGGCGCTCTACCAGCACCAACGCAACCTCCACCGCTCCAACAGATCAGCCTCCACAGACCTCAACTCCTCCCAGCTACACCCCTATTTTGAAAACGGGAAGGTGTGCTATCGTAAGCCAGAGGAGGCTCCTCTGAGTCTGAGCCAGCCTCCCCAGGGCAAGTCTCTCCAGGGCCAGCCATCCCAGCCCTCCCCTCCCCAGTCCCACAGACCAACCTCCAAGGACCTGTCTGAGCCCATCTACGTCAACTTCCCTTTCCCCAGCCCCTCTACTGGGGCCCAAAACACAAAGAGCTGGACCAGCACAGACCTGGATGGAGACTCTACACAAGATTCTGAACCTCTTGCCACGCCAAACCCAGAGGATCAGAGACAGTCCTCCCCCCGCCTGGCCCCTGACCAGGGAGGCTCCACCAGCGTTAGCCTCACCCCCTCCACTCCAGACAGCCCAGCCGCCCACAACGACTTGGCCGCAACGACCCCAGGGAGCATCCAGGAGAGCAACTTCCTCCCAGCTCGCACAGCGTTTACATCGACAGGGATCCACTARCGCAGCCGCTCAGACCCCCAGAGCTCCAGCTGRAGTACYGAGCCCATCCKGGGCCTGTCGGGGAAGGAGATCGCCTCCCTGCTGATAGAGAAGCTGGCTGAGGAGGAGAGGGCTGAGGGTCCCTCCACAGTCACCTCCTCCTCTGCCAGCTCCTCCCCTGCCATGGAGCACCCTGCCAACCCCTACCCCAGCCAGCAGCACAACCAGCCCCCGCCTGCCTATAATGTCTACACCCCGGGCCCCTCACMGATCAGGGCTCCTCAGAGGGCCGGGGCAGAGGGCTTCCAACGCCTAGACCCACTCCGGAGGTCCTCGCCCGGGGGCCAGTACAGGCAGGCCTTTGACGTCATGCCCTCAGGCGATCAGGTGCTCAAATACTACCGGACCCAAGACTTTACCCCTGGGCCCCAGGGAGAGCACCAGAGCTCTGGCGCTAACCCCTACCCCCCTCGGCAGCACTACCAGGAGCCCTCCTACCCCATCCAGAGCCCCCAGGACCCCTGCTCCTCCAGCTACCCCAGCCAGCCCCTCTTGGAGCCCTCCGACTCCCCGTCTGCAGCCTTCTCCAACCTGACGCTGGGAGCCCCCAGGCCCTACCCCGGCCAGCCAGGAGGCCTCCAGTACAGCCAGTACCCCTTCCATCCTGGCCCGATGCTGGGCCAATACCCCAACCCTCCCCCCCGCAGAGATGTGGTCCACGAGCCGGTGCTGCGGCCGCAGGGTCTGAGGAACCAGAGAGGGCTGGCACGGCAGGGCAGCTTACCTGGACCATCACCCAACTGGACCATCCATACTGAGGGTCAGACACGCAGCTACTGCTGAGGAGGAGCGCAAAGTAGACTTTTACACACTGTACCCTATCAGACTGAATGTGAAAGAGAGAGAAAGAGCTAGGAAGAGACCATGTAAAACTCTCATGGTCCACAGAGAAAGGGAACAGGACGATAGAAAGCCTTCCTGGAAACGTGAGACAACCGGTCATGTCTAGAAATGGGACCAAGGGCAAGGCATTCTGGGGTAGCTAGACATAAAGTCCAGTTTCCTGTTTTAACATTCCCTGGGGCCTATCACCATTTCACACCTGCAACCACTGGACCAATGAGGAAGAAGAGATCAAAGAGATGAACCGAAAAGTGGCTTAGATTTGAAAACATTCCAGAGCAGACTGTTGTTTTGAGTGTTGAGAAAGAAAGGCAAATAGCTGCCAGGGTGTTTTCTGGATCAAAATGGGCTTAGGTGGTGTGCGTGGCCAATGGTGCGGTGGCCGAGCAACAATTTTAGAGGCCCTTCTGTTGGCCGCAGTGACAAAATGTAGCAGTTTTAAAGCACATTTTCTCCAATTCAAAAAAACTCTATGGTGGCCCCATGCCATGACAAAAACATCTGGGGGCCCCATGCCATGACAAAAACTCCTGACTGCATCATTTTATGAATTGTAGATTCTCCCTGTGTCTAGCTTTTATTTTAGTGATGGTTAGTTCTCAAAGATGAAAATATATAGGTCCATTATCTTTCTACATACTTCACATCTCTTTTTAGTAATTTAAGTTGACACTGAACATTTCTTATCCCGACAATTATTTATTATTTAAAAATGAAATATATATATATATACATACATGCATACATACATACATACATACATACATACATACATACATACATACATACATACATACATACATACATACATACATACATACAGTACCAGTCAAAGGTTTTGACACAGCTACTCATTCAAGGTTTTTGTTTATTTTCTACATTGTGGAATAATATTGAAGACATCAAAAATATTAATAACACATGGAATCATGTAGGAATCAAAGCGTTAAACAGATTTTAGATTCTTCAAAGTAGCCACCCTTTGCCTTGATGACAGCTTTGTGCACTCTTGGCATTTTGTCAACCTGCTTCACCTGGAATGCCTTTCCAGCAGTCTTGAAGGAGTTCCAACATATGCTGAGCACTTGTTGGCTGCTTTTCCTTCACTCTGCGGCCCAACTCATCCCAAACCATCTCAATTGGGTTAAGGTCGGGTGATTGTGGAGGCCAGGTCAGATGATGCAGCACTCCATCAATCTCCTTCTTGGTCAATTAACCCTTATACAGCCTGTAGGTGTGTTGGGTCATTGTCCTGTTGAAAAACAAAGGATAGTCTAAGCGCAAACCAGATGGGATGGCGTATCGCTGCAGAATGCTGTGGTAGCCCTGCTGGTTAAGTGTGCCTTGAATTCTAAATAAATCACTGACAGTGTCACGCACCATCACATGCTTCACTGTGGGGACTACACATGCGGAGATCATCTGTTCACCTATTCTGCGTCTCACAAAGACATGGCGGTTGGAACCAAAAATCTCAAATTTGGACTCATCAGACCAAAGGACAGATTTCCACTGGTCTAATGTCCATTGCTCGTGTTTCTTGGCCCAAGCAAGTCTCTTTTTCTTATTGGTGTCCTTTAGTAGTGGTTTCTTTGCAGCAATTCGACCATGAAGGCCTGATTCACACAGTCTCCTCTGAACAGTTGATGTTGAGATTTGTCTGTTACTTGAACTCTGTGTGGCATTTATTTGGGCTGCAATCTGAGGTGCAGTTAACTCTAATGAACTTATCCTCTGCAGAGGTAACTCTGGGTCTTCCTTTCCTGTGGCGGTCCTCACGAGAGCCAGTTTCATCATAGCGCTTGATGGTTTTTGCGACTGCACTTGAAGAAATTAAAAGTTCTTGAAATGTTCCGTATTGACTGAACTTCATGTCTTAAAGTAATAATGGACTGTCGTTTATCTTTGCTTATTTCAGCTGTTCTTGCCATAATATGGACTTGGTCTTTTACCAAATAGAGCTATCTTCTGTATCCCACCCCTACTTTGTCACAACACAACTGATTGTCTCAAACGCATTAAGAAGGAAAGAAATTCCACAAATTAACTTTTAACAAGGCACACCTGTTAATTGAAATACATTCCAGGTGACTACCTCATGAAGCTGGTTGATAGAATGCCAAGAGTGTGCTAAGCTGTCATCAAGGCAAAGGGTGGCTACTTCGAAGAATCTCAAATATAAAATATATATATATTTTCTTTTTTACCCTTTTTTGGTTACTATATGATTCCATATGTGTTATTTCATAATTTGGATGTCTTAACTATTATTCTACAATGTAGAAAATAGTAAAAATAAAGAAAAACCCTTGAATGAGTAGATGTGTCCAAACTGTTGACTGGTACTGTGTATATCATAATATATAGTCCTTTTTATTTTTTACATAAGCGGCCCGGAAAAGCACTTAGGCAGCCCGCCCAAGACTTTTCTATGCAGAAAAAACCCTGGCTGCTGTACTTTTTAACAGATTATTTGGTGTTCTGCACAGTGGTTTGATTGGGTTTGCCTTGTTTTTTTTTTACACGGTGGTAGTAGTACTGAGAGAGGACTCCACGGGGAATTAACCTCGGTCTTTCTCATTTTTAAATAGAAGAACCTCAAATGCTGCTGATTTGGTTTAGTGGTTTTCAGAAGCTTGATTTTACATGTTTTATTTATTTTATATTTTGTTTCGAGGAATGCATGTAATATAAATCATTTGTTTGAAATAAGTCTGTCGTTCCACCAATTCGGTACCTTTTGATATGTATATTGTTTGTTGATTTCACCTACTTTTAGACATTCTATCATAAAGAGTAGATGTTCAACTTAATTTAAAAAACATGTTTTCCCATCGAGGTTGAATAAATAAATAAATACTATAGTAAGTGCCAAATAAAGTAACAGGCTTGACGATTTTATCTTAAATCAGCCATAAATCCCATCGTGGCAGAGGATATGTAAGCTTGTTGTGTGTAGCAGGGAGGGGCAATTGAATGCAAGCTTCACAAAACAATACAATTCTTATAAAATGTCAAGCCTAGGCATCTATGGTTAACAGGGTTGACGTGTTATGCTCGGCCCGCTCAGTTTTCCACTGCAAAACACCAGAAATGTTTTCAGAAGAACCAGCTCACCTGCTCTTACTCAATTATTTGGACTAATAGATGTTCAATGTCTTTTTATTATTTAAAAATTAATATTATTTTAAAAGTTTCACCATATTAAAACTCCTCAAGAGTTCACATGACCGGGTTGAGCTTAAAATTAGGGAAAGGTTTATTTTTTTCCTTCAACTGAATGACTAATTGCATTTAAATGAATAATCTTCAGAAATGACTGTCAAAGCAACAAAATAACTAGTGCTTTACAATGATGGAGAAATGTTCATCTTCTTGAAGTCACAGAGACATCAAATGCAGAATTTTGGCATTTTAGTAAGTCTTTATTCATATAAAAAAAATATTTATTGAATTCTCCGTGTGGTCTATATTAAAGGGCACTTCATCAAATATAACGCTGTTAAATTTTGTACTTAAAATATCAAAGGGACGCAAAAGGCACTTATTTTGTGGAACGACCCAAGTAGAATTTGATTGTTTTAATTTTTATCCCTGGACAGAATGTGAGTGTGTGAATGTATGTACGCATGTCTAAATGTGTCCATGTAACCAATGACGAGTGTCTCTCATGGTGAGCTAAAAAGCACATAATTCATCAAATGAAAAACTGAAACAAAACATTGCCTTCTGTTTTAGGGAAACTGTTTTTACAGACAGTACTTTGTCGTTTTAGGATTAGTGGTACTACACTAGTTTGCGCTGTCATTCTGAATGCTGTGTGTGTGTGTGTGTATCTCTGACTGACGGCAGAAAGTTTGTACTGTGCATCTTATCTAATGTACTTATCCTTGAAGGATGTTTTTGTACATGTTAAAAAAATCTAACGGATGCTTTTATCCAAAGTACTGTGCTGATAATACAATACCACACACTGGTCCTCGGTTGTTTTTCTGTATCTGTGTTGGTTGAATACAACAGAAGCACCCCACATGTCCTTACCTCCATTTTGGGAGTTGTACTCACTGCCTGCCCCTATGCAACATATCCCTGACACATACAACACATTTCTAAAGGTGTGATGTGATGATTCAGTAGAGGCAGAAACCACATACTGTATGTGTTTGTCATTCCATTAACAAACCACCATGTCTTAATTCATGTCTCTCCCCTATTCTGGCGTTAGGACTGCAATACTGGTATTGGACATCAGGGGGAGACACTTCATCTTGGTAGATCATTACCTGTTCTGTAATGGTTTTTGCACAGACTTCCACTATATTGAACTGTGTGTGTGCACATGTATATCACTTCAATAATGTCGCTATGACTGTGTCGGTTACAAAACTGGTTCAATCCTTTCCCAGTCGTTGGTATGTCTCACTGTCTTTGTGGATACTTTTCCATCYCAGATAGACAAATGTCCCAGTGTAGTTGTATTGTAGGAGAGCTAAACAAAGGACAAGGTTGTATTAGGCTAGCTTAGCAGTGCTGTCCATTGAACATTGGGAACTATACATATTTTCAGGGGTGTTTCCTCAACTGTGTTGTAATGCTGTGATACCACTGTAATGAAGTGCAAGGGAAGGACGAGCTGTTTTGTAACGGGGTAAGAATGTGAAATATGGTGTCCGTATTCCTCACGGTGCCACTTCTGAGATGTACTTTTTGGTTTTTGTTCAACGTGCCTTTTTGATGAACAATCATTTGGTTCCATGAAGCATGTTAAGGCGGTAACTTTCTCTCTTTAGGTCCGGGCTGGTAACATTGAATGGTATCTTGCCACGTGCACTATAGCTCTTTACTATGAAGGTTCAAGGCAGCATACAGGACCTGGTACTCTTAGTGTCCCTAAACTCCTTAGATTAGATGAAAGAAAATTGCACATTTTTCATTAAACTCCCTAATGACTCTGGACTTGGGCTTTTTGAAGGATAATTGTTTGTGTGCACGCATGTGTTCTGTTACTGTATGTGTGTGTGTGAGAGTATGGTCCTGTTGTGTGAGTAAGCATGCATCCCTCCCTCCCTCTTCTCTTTTATATCTATGCAGTGACCAAGTACATTGAAGTCCATACAAGTTGGAAAGACTTAACATGGCTATACTACCTATGTGTGTTTGGGTGTAACCTGAATTTTCAGACCAATACTATCCCTTTCAGCCTTATAGCACTTGGCAAAAGGCAGTTAATCTTATTTTGTATTGTTTTCCAAGGTGTGAATTAAAAACCTGATGGTTACATCAAAGATGAAACAATTTGTAATTGTGTTTTTTTCCTAAACTACAGATTTTGTCATGGAATAGAATACTAAAGAATTGAAATGTATAAACACAATGGACATTTTGAAGATTAAGACATTTAAAGTTGCAGTTTCATCAGCGATTTTTTTTTTTTTTTTAATTAAATGTATTCTTCATCCATATATTTACTTTACCATTATGCAGCCTTGGGATTTCACCTTCTACCCATTGTTTGATTGAAACTAAACTGGTTCTGCATTCTGGCTGTAACCCAGAGAGTAGAATAGCAGAAAACCAATGTAACATTATCCTTCAGCTGCATAGATGGCCTTCAAACAGTTATTCTTTAAACCAGGAGACACCATTTTGTTGTCTTTGGTCCCTTGTCCTGATATTTCTTCAAATTAAATGTGAACAATGGGGCTATCTTCAATGTACAGGGTGTGTGTGTGTGGAGTTGTTTGTCTCTTGCTTATACCTGTGACGTCACCTGAAGTTGGTTGTACATCCTGACCAAAAGGCACTCCTACTTTTTGATGAGGATTCATCAAATTAGACCGAGACTAAAAGGTTTGGGTGTGACGTATTCTATAGGTGTGCCATGTCCATACACAAAACACAGCGCAGTGAGTTCTCCATGGTTTTGCTTTTGGCACACCCAGACAGCAAATACTGGTAAAACTAGAAAACAAAACCTGCTATTGCACAATTAAAATATTTTGTCATCCTTTTATGTCATATACTGTAAAAAATATAAGTACAATTTCCAAAGGAAAGGTTAGACCATTTAGGATCATTTGAGTACAACAGTTATGCAGTGCCTAGCAAAGTATTCAGACACCTTGGATTTCTATTGTGTTATAACGTGTGATTAAAATGGATTTAATTGTCTTTTTTGTAAAAATCTACACAAAATACTCTGTTAAAGTGGAAGAAAAACTATATTTTTTAAGATCAATACAAAATTCATAACTAAAATGTAGTTGTGGCCTAAGTGTTCAGAATCTTTGTTTAGGAAATCCTAAATGATTTCAGGAGTGCAATTTGTCTTAACAAATCACAAGTTATATGGACTCACTCTGTGTGAAATAATAGGGCTTGACATGATTTTTGAATGATTAACCCTTCCTCTGACTTCAGAAAGTATTCACACCCCTTTTTCCACATTTTGATGTGAATTTAAAATGGATGAAGTTGAGATTTTGTGTCACTGGCCTAAACACTACCCCATAATGTCAAAGTAGAATTATGTTTTTAGAAATGTTTACAAATGAATAAAAAATGAAAAGCTGAAATGTCTTGAGTCAAGTATTCACCCCCTTTGTTATGACAAGCTTAAATAAGTTCAGGAGTAAAAATTTGCTAAACAAGTCACGTAAGTTGCATGGACTCACTCTGTGTGCAATAATAGTGTTTAACATGATTTTTGAATGACTACCTCATCTCTGTACCCCACATATACAATTATCTGTAAGGTCACTCAGTCAAGCAGTGAATTTCAAACACCGATTCAACCACAAAGACCAGGGAGGTTTTCCAATGCCTCGTAAAGGAGGGCACTGATTTGGTAGATGGATGAAAAAAAAGAAAGTTATTAATTACATGTATACATGTATTGACACATCATCCAAAGATAGAGGCGTCCTTCCTAACTCAGTTGCCGGAGAGGAAGGAAACTGCTCAGGGATTTCACCATGAGGCCGATGGTGACTTTAAAACAGAGTTTAATGGCTGTGACTGGAGAAAACTGAGGATAGATCAACAACATTGTAGTTACTCCACAATACTAACCTAAATTAAAGAGTGAAAGGAAGGAAGCCTATACAGAACAAAACTATACCAAAACATGCATCCTGTTTGCAATAAGGCACTAAAGTAAAACTGTAAAACATTTGGCAAAGAAATTAACTTTATGTCCTGAAGACAAAGAGTTATGTTCTGGGCAAATCCAAACATCACGGAGTACCACTTCATATTTTCAAGTATGGTGGTGGGTTCATAATGTTATGGGTATGCTTGTCACTGGCAAGGGATTTTTTTTATTTTTAGAAACAGAATATGGCAAAGCACAGGCAAAATCATAGAGGAAAACCTGATTCAGTCTGCTTTCCAACAGACACTGGGAGACATTCACCTTTCAGTAGGACAATAACCTAAAACACAAAGCCATATATAGATTGGAGTTGCTTACCAAGACGACATTGAATGTTCCTGAGTGGCCTAGTTACAGTTTTAACTTAAATCGGCTTGAAAGTCTAGGGCAAGACTTAAAGAGGAATGTTTAGCAATGATAAACAACCAAGTTGACAGGGCTAGAATAATTTTTTTAAGAATAATGTGTAAATATTGTACAATCAAGGTTTGTACAAAGCTCTTAGAGACTTACCCAATAAGACTTACAGCTGTAATCAATGTCAAAGGTGTTTCTAACATGTATTTAATCAGGGAGCTGTTATTTACATTTTGTTAATCTAAAACAAAATATACACCTTTTCTTCCACTTTGACAGTACAGAATATGTTGTGTAGATTGTTGACAAAAAATGACAATTCATTTCATTTTAATCCCATTTTGTAGCACAAAAAGTGAAGAAATTCCAAGGGGTCTGAATACTTTTGCAAGGAACTGTAGCTCAGAGATTCTTGAAAGATGGAACAATCTCAACTTCTTTTTCACAAATAATATATATTTTTAAATACTGTAAAGGAACAACCATTTGTAAAAAAAAAAATAATAATAAATAAATGCAATAAACTGGATTCATGTCAACTCAGTCAGACACCATAAAAGGCATTTTATTTTTTACATGTATTGTCCAACAAGTGTTTAAAGACCTTGCTTGTATCATTCTAACATGAGATTACTCAAATACGTAATACAAATCTCCCAACTTTTTATTTATTGCACTATACCACAGCATACCACCCTGCATACCACTGCTGGCTTGCTTCTGAAGCTAAGCAGGGTTGGTCCTGGTCAGTCCCTGGATGGGAGACCAGGTGCTGCTGGAAGTGGTGTTGGAGGACCAGTAGGAGGCACTCTTTCCTCTGGTCTAAACAAAGATCCCAATGCCCCAGGGCAGTGATTGGGGACACTGCTCTGTGTAGGGTGCCGTCTTTCGGATGGGACGTTAAACGGGTGTCCTGACTCTCTGAGGTCATTAAAGATCCCATGGCACTTATTGTAAGAGTAGGGGTGTTAACCCCGGTGTCCTGGCTAAATTCCCAATCTGGCCCTCAACCATCACGGTCACCTAATAATCCCCAGTTTACAATTGGCTCATTCATCCCCCTCCTCTCCCCTGTAACTATTCCCCAGGTCGTTGCTGCAAATGAGAACGTGTTCTCAGTCAACTTACCTGGTAAAATAAAATAAAATATATATATAATGCTTCAGGGCTAATTTTGTTAGCATTTGGGCATGTTTTTATAGATTCAGAACATAAAACAACATTTATTAAAAGTATCACTTAGGTATATCACTGCAAATACTTCAACAGTTTAAGCATATTAATATTTATTCAGAATATTGACAAAAATATCGATCTTAAGGGGGTTACCCATCAGTGACAAAGTTGAAATGCCTCTAATGGAGCACAGATACTTAAAACAGACATATTTTTAAGTTCAATACAAACATTGTCTAAATAATGGAAAATAATTCATTAGAAATTCCCCAATAAAAATATAACTGTTATCAAATCTTTCAGCAACCTGGCAGAGTTGACATTAGACATAAATCTGACGGAGTTGATGTTTTACGGAGTTGACAATTTGCATATTTTTCTTCAACCTTCAAGCGGTATACTTAACAGCAATTTAGTTTTTCCTCAGTTATTTTATGACTCTTAAACCTAATTAAAATGAACATATTTTAACCAAAACTCATATTCTATCTTAATCTATAAGTAGGGTGACCACATGTCCCGGATTGCACGGGATAGTCCCACATTTTGTCCCTCTGTACCGCGTCCCGCATTCATGTCCCGCATTTTATCAAATTTAATTAAACACCACAAGAAAAAATTATAATGGTTGATTTGTCCCTTTTTCAGTCAGACATTCCAAACTGTTTCTTGCAGTTACGTTGCCCTTATTAAAAAAATATATCATAATTTATATCATATGGTGATGTTAAACACTTCTCCAATCATTGTTGATATCATAGGCATATCGTCAACCAATCACATTTCTCAAATCCTTTCAGGCTGAATTCCAGGTAAACTTGGAGAGGACAGTTAGTCCTCACTACTTACAAAAGTGTGCTACTGATGAAGAGCTACAAAAGTAAGTAAATAGCCGTATTAGACTTAAGCAATAAGGCCCTAGGAGGTGTGGTATATGGCTAATGTACCATGGCTAAGGGCTATTCTTAAGCACAATGCAACTCGGAGTTTCTGGACACAGCCCTTAGTCGTTATATTGGCCATATATCACAAACCCCCGAGGTGCCTTAATTGCAATTATAAACTGGTTACCAACGTAATTATAACAGTAAAAATAAATTTTTGTCTTACCCATGGTATACGGTCTGTCAGACAATCAGCATTCAGGGCTTGAACCACCCAGTTTATAATGAAAGATATAGGCCTAAGGTAATTTCGTAAAATTTGTGAGGCTCTCCAGTCTCTATGCTCATTAGTTGCTCATTCAAAATATTTGATGATACTTAAAAAAAAAAAAAGTTTTTTAAGTCTACCTATTGTTTTACATTCCCTGAGACCAACCAGAAATATTTCATTGGCCACATATTACCAGATAGAGAGTCTGTTAGGTGTTGCTGCACCTAGCATTGAATACAAGGGAAGCCAGCAAGCATTTGGCCTCTATTGATATATTTTTTTTTTTACATAATGGCCAATCAGCATTGAGCTAAACTAAGTGAGCTCAACTGTGAATGGTCATAGCGCACCAAAATAAATCCTATAAGGGAGATGGAGTTGACAGGTTATTGTTGTGAACATGGTGATTTCAATATTGTTTGTTTAAATCTATCAAAGTAGAGGACTTTCAGGACCATGCCTTGTCTTGTTGCACTACATGCAATCAGGAGATGAAGAAAGGGTTTCCATGGTATAGCTGACCCTGCTCATTCATTTCTGATTCATTTAATAAAGAGAGACAAATCTGATGGAGATTAACAAAACTCCTGACACATTTTTTTAGGAATCACAGTTTTCAGATACTGTAAGTCAGGAAACTACATGAGATTCTTTAAGTTATTTAATTTTTGCCCTATTTTTTTCATTAAATAATGTAAAAATAAAAACAACCATACAAATTACGTTTCCCTTCCCAGACAAGGATTGTCCTGAATTTCAAGAATCCCTTAGCAAGGATCTCTGTTAATAATATAACACAACAAGAAATAGAACATGGTATACACATCTGAAATGTACAACAGCCATGTAAATCATGTTCTTGAAAGTTTTAAATACATTTTCTCTTACAGTATCAATCAAAAGTTTGGACACACCTACTCATTCAAGGGTAGGTATTTTTTATTTTTTACTATTTTCTACATTGCAGAAAAGTAATGAAGACATCAAAACTATGAAATAGCACATATGGAATCATGTAGTAACCAAAAAAGTGTTAAACAAATCAAAATATATTTTAGATTCTACACGATTCCATGTGTTATTTCATAGTTTTGATGTCTTCACTATTATTCTATAATGTAGCAAATAGTCCAAATAATGTACATTTAATGATAAGAACTATATATCTATCCCATTACCAAAGCAGTTAGGACTTTGAAGTTTTCAGGCCAATCACCATTTGTTCATCTAGCATTTACAGTGCAATACACCATTAAAAAAATAAACATAAATAAAATATACATATTTGAGACCATTTACCTAAAAAGATGGAAAATCCCTACACAGTGTTCATTCTCTATATATCAGAAACACTTTTCTGTCATCATTCCCACAGACATTTGTTATTTAAGAAATTAGGTACAGTGGCTTGCGAAAGTATTCACCCCCCTTGGCATTTTTCCAATTTTGTTGCCTTACAACCTGGAATTAAAATTTATTTTTGGGGGGGTTTGTATCATTTGATTTACACAAACTTACACAAATTTACACAAATTTACACATGCCTATCCTTTTGACGTTTCAAAATATTTTTTATTGTGAAACAAACAAGAAATAAAACAAAAAAACAGAAAACTTTAGCGTGCATAACTATTCACCCCCCCCAGAGTCAATACTATGTAGAGTCACCTTTTGCAGCAATTACAGTTGTAAGTCTCTTGGGGTATGTCTCTATAAGCTTGGCACATCTAGCCACTGGGATTTTTGCCCATTCTTCAAGCCAAAACTGCTCCAGCTCCTTCAAGTTGGATGGGTTCCGCTGGTGTACAGCAATCTTTAAGTCATACCACAGATTCTCAATTGGATTGAGGTCTGGGCTTTGACTAGGCCATTCCAAGACATCTAAATGTTTCCCCTTAAACCACTCGAGTGTTGCTTTAGCAGTATGCTTAGGGTCATTGTCCTCCTGGAAGGTGAACCTCCATCCCAGTCTCAACTCTCTGGAAGACTGAAACAGGTTTCCCTCAAGAATTTCCTTGTATTTAGCGCGAACCATCATTCCTTCAATTCTGACCAGTTTCCCAGTCCCTGCCAATGAAAAACATGGTGTTTTTGGTGTTCTCGAGGTGATGAGATGTGTTGGTTTTGCACCAGACATAGTGGTTTCCTTGATGGCCAAAAAACTAAATTTTAGTCTCATCTGACCAGAGTACCTTCTTCCATATGTTTGGGGAGTATCCCACATGCCTTTTGGCAAACACCAAACCTGTTTGCTTATTTTTTTCTGCCCACTCTTCCGTAAAGCCCAGCTCTGTGGAGTGTATGGCTTAAAGTGGTCCTATGGACATATACTCGAATTTCCGCTGTGGAGCTTTGCAGCTCCTTCAGGGTTATCTTTGGTCTCTTTGTTGCCTCTCTGATTAATGCCCTCCTTGCCTGGTCCGTGAGTTTTGGTGGGCCCTCTATTGGCAGGTTTGTTGTGGTGCCATATTCTTTCAATTTTTTAATAATGGATTTAATGGTGTTCCGTGGGATTTTCTACGTTTCAGATATTTTTTTATAACCCAACCCTGATCTGTACTTATCCACAACTTTGTCCCTGACCTGTTTGAAGAGCTCCTTGATCTTCATAGTGCCGCTTGCTTGGTGGTGCCGCTTAGTGGTGTTGCAGACTCTGGGGCCTTTCAGAACAGGTGTATATATACTGAGATCATGTGACAGATCATGTGACACTTAGATTGCACATAGGTGGACTTTATTTAACTAATTATGTGACGTATGAAGGTAATTGGTTGCACCAGATCTTATTTAGGGGCTTCATAGCAAAGGGGTTGAATATATATGCACGTACCACTTATCCGTTTTAAATTCTTACTTTTTTTTTTTAAACAAGTCATTCTTAAAATTTCACTTCACCAATTTGGACTATTTTGTGTATGTCCATTACATGAAATCCAAATAAAAATCTATTTAAATTACAGGTTGTAATTCATCAAAATAACGCCAAGGGTGTGAATACCTTTGCAATGCACTGTAGTTGCTGAAGTGAGGGTTGGTGTGGCTTCAGCAGAAAGTCAAAAACATGGGTTAGAGACATCACCTCCAGACTTCTCACAGAATCAGGTAGTACACCATGGCCAGGATCAACAGACAGAACTGAATAAAATAAAGACAAGAGAACGTTAGACTTACAGCAAGAAAGTACAAATGTTGTTAGACTTTATGTTATGATCATGTCTCTACTGTATGTTGTGTAGTATCCAAAGGTGTCCGATAAATCATTTTCAGGTAATTAAACTGTTGCAACTAAATACTTAACTATTTACCAACCTAAGTAGACCAACTGAATACTTAACTATTTACCAACCTAAGTAGACCAACTAAATACTTAACTATTTACCAACCTAAGTAGACCAACTGAATACTCACCATAAACATTAGCACAGCGAAACCATACCAGCTGATAGCCCATGTATATCGACTGAACACAGTCTCAATGTGGTTGAAGCAGCCCTGGGTAGAAAGATAGAGCAACATTTTTTTATTTTACCTTTATTTAACTAGGGGCAAAACAACCGATTTTTACCTTGTCAGCTCAGGGATTCGATCTTGCAACCTTTCGGTTACTAGTCCAGCGCTCTAACCACTAGGCTCCCTGCCGCCCCAATGTGCTTGTGCTTCAAGAATGTGCTTACTTCAAGTGGGAGGTATAAATGACCCCTAACCACTGATACTGTACATGGTCAGATATTTTCCATACTGTTATTAGTTACAGTACAGTTATAATTCATGGTAGGTACTGTATAATCAGATCCTAGATCTGTGGTTATGAGCTACTTAAATCTTGAGCCTTCAAGTGCAAATTAGAGAACCAGAGAATCTCTTAGGTTTTAGGCAATGGGAATGTGTTTTCTCACCTTAGTGAACATGGTGGTGTTCTGGCCGTTCTTGCAGGCCTCTACATTCACCACCTCGTAGTTGTTCTTCCTCTTGCAGCAGTGGGTGGGCCAGGGGTAGTCTGTACCAAACTTCTCCCTGAAGGTGGAGTTGTACTCTATCCAGTCCGCTGGGCCATCCGTTCCACAACACTCCACCTGAAATAGGGGAGGAGAGGATGTTGTAGAAACAATAGATGGGTGAGGAATATTCTTCAATCAAACAAGAATAGTTTAGTTATTCAGTCGACAAACTGATGTTGTGACAGACTTAACTCACTTCACTCAAACTGAACAAGCTACTGTATAAGTATTTGTAGAACGTGTTACTGATACACATGTTTACTGTGACAATTGTCTACTGTGTCCCTCAGCTCTACATTCTTTATCCTAGCTACATCAACACAGCCTGCAGTGGTTGTTTCTGTCCCTGTGCAGCAAACTGATCCTATCCCTTGTCTTTCCCACACTATTGGGCTGTCCAAACCGGTTCACCCAGCAGAGACGCAGCGTCACTCTGGCATTTATGATGGAGAGAGACAGGCATGCTAAGACATGTCAGACCTGAAAATTAATCTGCTACTCCCAAGGGTGTGTGCGTGTGAGTGTGTGACTGTGTGTGTGTGTGTTAGTGGAATGTGATACCTTTCCCTAACAGATACTCCACACAATAACCAAGGTTTAGTCGGTCTTCGTGCTAGTCGTCTGTTTGGAATGTGTGGTGTGGCTCTGATTAGTGAGATTATCCTATGACAGATTCCTTTGTTTTGGTGACCAGTCACCTCTTTCATCACTTTGTTCCATGTCAGTGTGATCCGACTGCCAGAGTCACCGTCGGCTGCATAGTACTTCAGCATCTGCTTCTTCACCAGATTACTGTTTCCAACCAGCTACAAACAGCACATAGGAGAGGATGAGACAAAACGGGAGAATACGTTTAAGTTGTGTATCTAGAATTGTGCTGGTCAAACAATGTGAAGATCTGAAGGTACCCCAAGGTGTCCATTTCCCATGTACTCACATAATCTCTGTGGGTGACTGCAGTGATACATGAGGCACACTCAAATATGTAGATGATCAACATCAGGATCAGATACTGTCAAAATCACAAAATAAACATTTTCCTTTACTTGAAAAGAACAACAGGGAAAGAGATATAGACAAACCATATATTCCACTTGAATMATATATTTTGAAGCAGTGTTCAGATTAACAAATTAAGAACTTCAGTGACCAAATAAATTGTGATGAATTTAGTATCAAAGTCTTACTGTTAGCATTAAGGCACGGCTCTTCTTCGCAGCAGCCAAGATACCAAAGACACACATGCAGAAGAAGGCAAAGCCTGTGAAAATGGCAATCCAGGCCCCGGCAAAGATGTCATCTTTCCCCGACACACTAGATATTGGGTAGAGCTTGTAATCATCTACTGCAACCCAGATGGCCAGAGCGCAAAGGGCAAGACCTGCTGCCTATAATAAGGTAATAACAGGTTTATTAAGAGTTGTTATAACAAATTGTAACCCATTATTATAACAGAATCCTACATTACAATAGAAAGTGTTAATAACCCGTACAGTATAGTGCTGAAAAGGACCAGAAATCTAATGTACTGTAATACATTTCTAGGACAACACCATAGATCTGCACAACATTTGTCTACCATATGATTACATATGATTAAAAAAATACTTTCAAAATACAGCTACTATAGGAATAAAATCAAGTGCAACTCTTACAGCTCCAAATATATTCCCCAGGATGAGAATGACCATAAGACAGGTGGTTCCTATGCCATCAGCCATGGTAGCAGTCCTTCTGTCAGCTCCTTCTAAACCCACTGCTCCTGAGCAGAGAAGAAAAAGACAGTGAATAAATAACAGACCCAAGTACAAGTGTTCCTAACAGATCCAAGAGAATGTAGGGTCTGGCTGGATGTAATGAATTGTTGACATGGGAATGTGTCCAGGGAGTGGCTTGATCTTATTCACACTAGCAGCAACAGAAGTGGTCCAACCAGTCTGGCGCAGCAAGAGATTGCATTGTGGTCCTTTTGAATGGAAACACTGAGATATTGACTACAAAATATGACAAAAGAAATGGATTCATGATAAACCTAGACTATATCTGGCCCAGACAGAAAGTGAGCAGTTCTGCCTGAAGCCATCAGTCCTCAGTCTACCCTTAGGCTATATAATGTTACACCTATAGCAACCGGTATTTAACCATTCTTGACCTTTTTAGGTTACAGCAGTCTCTTAAATTAGCAGATTTAAAGACTGTTAGAGTTAGAGCAATCGTCACATCATCTATTTTTACACACAACAAACATTACCTCCCCTGCAGTGATGTCAGGCCCTGAGCATCTTCTTCTGTTGACCAAACACCTGTCATTCTGTTGCACCTGCTGTGCTCAGCACCTGTCTCAGCTTGCTGTTAAATGTAGTCTACTTCCATGATGTCAAGGGGCATGTCTGCACATGTCTTGATCCCAAGTTACTAAAAACATGAATGAATATACATCTTTGTACAGTATGTTTACATGCATCTTCATTGTTTTGTATGTGTGTACTGTATATTGACTAATTGGGTGGTTTGCAACATTGAATTTATTGTCAACAGGCCTATTTGACATAGCTCAATAATACACTATTCCAGTGGACTGAGTGGCGTTACTATTCGTAGGTTGAGATGAAAAGCAATGATGACATCTGCTGGGGAGAAGTGCCATTGATCTTCTCAACTGTTCACACTCAAACAGGATACAGGACAATTTCATTAAGTAGTAGGCTACATTGTTGAGAATTGTGTTTCTCATGAATGGATGATTAAAAACCTCTACAAAGTAATTTCATGTCACAATAATGCTTTTGTTACGCTCTACATTACATTTGGTCTATAAAGAAACTTGTAGGTTATTGTCTTAAACCCTCTTTGGCTTTTAATACATTATCTTAAAATGTTCCTTTCACTTGTCACTTCTTTTTGTGTGTTTAATATATATCTTAAACACACGGCTATAGCGACCCACCTCGACAACATCCGGTGAAATTGCAGTGCGCCAAATTCAAATGACAGAAAGAGTAATAATAAACATTCATGAAAAAACAAGTGTTATACATCGGTTAAAAGATTAACTTCTTGTTAATCCAGCCGCTTTGTCAGATTTCAAAAAGGCTTTACGGCGAAAGCATAACATGCGATTATCTGAGGACAGCGCCCCGCACACAAAAGCATACAAACAGTTTCCAAACAAGCAGATTAGTCACGAAAGTCAGAAATAGCAATAAAATTAATCACTTACCTTTGAAGATCTTCATCTGGTTGCAATCAGAAGGGTCCTAGTTACACAATAAATGGTCGTTTTGTTCGATAAAGTTCCTCTTTATACTTCCTGGATGGATTTTACTCAGGTTTTCGCCTGCCATATCAGTTCTGTTATACTCACAGACATTATTTTAACAGTTTTAGAAACTACTTCCGAGTGTTTTCTATCCAATTCTACCAAGTATATGCATATCCTAGCTTCTGGGCCTGAGTAACAGGCAGTTTACTTTGGGCACGTCATTCATCCGAATTTCCGAATACTGCCCCCTGTCACTAAAAAGTTAAATGTAAAGTAAAATAAGTGACATGTGTAATTGTATGGTAATAATTATGATCTGAATATCAAACAACAAATGTAATCTTGTTTCATACCAAGTAATATCCTTGTGATGAAAGCAGCCAGTTCTTGTGTTTCCAATAACAGTCACCAGTTTGTCTCTCTCTGTATTCACACACCATAGTCTTGCTAACACCAGCCTCTCTAGCTCGCTGAATTGTCCCGTGGGACTACACACACCTTGCTCCACCTGAAAAAAGATCTATATCTGTGGTGTATTTACAATGCAGCATGTGACTGACTTGGTCAACAGTGAAGTGAACGGGGTTCAGATGTTATTCCTAAAGAACTTACTACATCGGCAAACCTCCAGAAGAGAAGGATTACTCAATACAAGAGGAAAAACCACTCTAGTGATATTAGCCTTAAAATCAAGTCTGCATATCATTTTTATTTTATCTCTGCAGGGTAAGTAGTCTGTCATTATTTATGCTTAAGTATTCTCTGTCCAACTAAATCAGTATCACTTTACATTACAGTAGACGGGAGAAAGTGCTGTAATGTAGTGCTACCCTAAAATCTGATTGTTTCTTACTTCATAGTGTTATGTAGTAGGTAGCGTAGTGTTAGAACACAGTTAGGCAACACATTGACATGATACACTTCCACACTCCATTCCCCCAGGACGCAGCAGGTGCTGAGCTGAATTGATAAGCAGGTGCTGTCAATGAAGGTGATAGTCAGTTCAGTAGGTGGCTGGAATGGAACATAAAGTTGGACGCCAACCACCAAAAAAGTATTGTTGGTGGTGGTAATACAACATATAATGGATGCAAACCGCCATTAAACCTCATTGAAGAAAAAGACGAATAATATGAAGAAAGTGATCGTCAGTCAGTATCCCACCTTGCAAGCTGTAAAGGCTGTGGGTTTTGTTTGGTGGCCATGAGGCCTTTCATGTCACATATGCTCCCTCTCCGGCCTCTAGGTCACCAGGCTGCTCGTTATGGCTCACACCTGTCACAATAGTTACGCGCACCTGTGCGTCGTCAGACTCACCTGAACTCCATCACCTCCCTGATTACCTTCCCTATATATGTCACTCCCTTTGGTTTCTTCCCCAGGCGTTATTGTTTCTGTTCCAGTGTTAAGTCTGTGCGCTGTTAGCGTTTCTTGTTTTGTATTATGTTCCATTTATTTTATTAAAACACGCACTCCCTGAACTTGCTTCCCTACTCTCAGCGCACATCGTTACATTTCATTTATTTTTTGGACTTTATTTATATTTACATACAGTATATATATATTTATATTTAGTCACCAACTGAAAAAATATATAATAGCTTTGACTGGCTGACCAACAGGTCAAGAGAGACAGAGCTGGCCCTGGACCAAGGTAAGATTGCTGTCTCCCTGGGCACATGTACATTCAACACCTAGGCACATACGTTGATTTCTCACATAAATGTACATTAATTCCAGTTAGCCTAGGACCCCTAGACAAAGAAAGTGCAACAATATTCGTAGGCTAGTTATTGGTTTTGTAACGAGCATTGTGTACAATATAAAGTCTTAGGAACATATAATTGTGACATATACCTTTTTAATACTCCTTTGTTTTTTCTCAGAGAGATAAACTGAGCTCATGATGACTGGGAAACTGAGTGAAGAAATGGTGGAGCTGCTGCTGGCACCATGGCGATCGTCTCCACGGGCGACAGGACTGGAGGGCACGCTGGTGGCGGCGTTGGAACTGTATGACCACTTCCCTTTAGATGTGGCTGTTACTGGGGGAACCCAGGAGGCCAACACTCAGCTGGCCAGAGCACTGTGTGGGTTAGGAGATGAGGAGAAAAGTGCGGATGAGGAAGCTAGTGATGGAGATGCAGATGATGAAATTGAGTTTTCTGGGACTCTGAAGAAAGTGCTTGAGAGAAGGAAAAGGACAGGTTAAGGAAAGTGAGGAGGACGACAATAAGAGGAATAACCCTCCCACTGAGAACCAACCGATCGTCCTACACCCCAAATCACCAATGGTCCTGCACCCTAAAATCCCCAACATTTGGATTTGGACAATTCCAAGCCTCGATGGTCAAAACCACCCTATTGAACACTTCGATGTGTAGGTGGTCCTCACCTCAAACTCTGGGAGGTTGTCTTGGTGCTGCACTATCATGAAGCTCCGAGACAGGGACCAACCTCTGTTCTTAGTCAGAGCTGAACAGGAGTGGGACCTGGTCCAGGAGAAGCTCACAGGACCCTGTAAGACTTGTGCCTGGGAGAGAATGAGAATGCGTCAGATGGAGATTGAGAGGAAGAGGCTGGCAGCCACAGCTGGAGGAGTTGAGGTCCCAGAGGATGTGAAGCAAATGTCCTGGTGTCAGCTCTCCACCCAGGGGAGCTGGACTTCCCCAGGCTGCAGGAGCTGTTTTGTAGTGCACTAGCTTCCCACAGAAAGGCTGCCCTTGTTCATTATGTTGTAGAACTTTTGGAATCAGAGGGAGGGGGGGCAAGCAGACAGACAGACAGACCGACTCTTGCAAGCTTTAGTGACATGTCATTTCAACAAACTGTATATTTTAAAAACATTTTATTTAACTTTTTATTTAACAAGCTAGATACATTATTTTTGTCTCCTGTTGTATCAAAGCCATGATGTGAGATGTCAGAGGCTCCGGATAATCTGAATGACTGGGTCAACGTTCTATATTAAAATCTAGATAACATCTAAGTTTATTGGTTGCATACACAGATTTAAAATCAAATGTTAATTGTCACATTTGCCAAATACAACAGGTGTAGGTAGAGGTAGACCTTACAGTATAATTTTGGCAAGTCGTTTAGGACATTTACTTTGTGCATGACACAAGTCATTTTTCCAACAATTGTTTACAGACAGAATATTTCACTTAAAATTCACTGTATCACAATTCCAGTGGATCAGAGGTTTACATATACTAAGTTGACTTGGCCTTTAAACAGCTTGGAAAATTCCAGAAAATTATGACCATAATATAGAAAATGATGGCTATAGAAGCTTCTGATAAGCTAATTGACATATTTTGAGTCAATTGGAGTTGTACCTGTAGATGTATTTCAAGGCATACCTTCAAACTCATTGCCTCTTTGCATAGCATCATGGGAAAATCAAAAGAAATCAGCCAAGACCTTAGAAAAAAATTGTAGACTTCCACAAGTCTGGTTCATCTTTGGGAGCAATTACCAAACGCTTGATGGTACCTCGTTCATCTGTACAAACAATAGTACGCAAGTATAAACACCATGGGACCACGCAACCATTATACCGCTCAGGAGGCAATGCTACCAAATACAATGCTACCAAATACTAATACCAAATACTAATTGAGTGTATGTAAACTTCTGACCCACTGTGAATGTGATGAAAGAAATAAAAGCTGAAATAAATCATTCTCTCTACTATTATTCTGACATTTCACATTCTTAAAATAAAGTGGTGATCCTAACTGACCTAAGAAAGGGAATTTTTACTAGGATTAAATGTCAGGAATTGTGAAAAACTGAGTTTAAATGTTTTTGGCTAAGGTGTATGTAAACTTCCGACTTCAACTGTATCTCCAACAGTGCAGTAGAATGTCTCACAAATACAGTACAAATAAATATATATTTTTTTTTTCTTCACCTTTATTTAACCAGGTAGGCCAGTTGAGAACAAGTTCTCATTTACAACTGCGACCTCGCCAAGATAAAGTAAAGCAGTGCACAAAAACAACACAGAGTTACACATGGGATAAACAAATGTACAGTCAATAACACAATAGAAAAATCTGTATACAGTGTGTGCAAATGAAGTAAGGAGGTGAAGTAATTACAATTTAGCAATTAACACTGGAGTGATAGATGTGCAGATGAGGATGTGCAAGTAGAAATACTGGTGTGCAAAAGAGCTGAAAGAAAACAAATATGGGATGATGTAGGTAGTTGGTTGGATGGGCAATTTACAGATGTTCTGTGTACAGCTGCAGCGATCGGTAAGCTGCTCTGACAGCTGATGTTTAAAGTTAGTGAGGAAGATATAAGTCTACAACTTCAGTGATTTTTGCAATTCGTTCCAGTCATTGGCAGCAGAGAACTGGAAGGAAAGGCGGCCAAAGAGATGTTGGCTTTGGGGATGACCAGTGAAATATACCTGCTGGAGCGCGTGCTACGGGTGGGTGTTGCTATGCTGACCAGTGTGCTGAGATAAGGCAGAGCTTTACCTAGCAAAGACTTATAGATGACCTGGAGCCAGTGGGTTTGGCGATGAATATGTAGCGAGTACCAGCCAATGAGAGCATACAGGTCACAGTGGTGCGTAGTATATGGGGCTTTGGTGACAAAACGGATGGCACTGTGATAGACTGCATCCAATTTGCTGAGTAGAGTGTTGGATGCTATTTTGTAAAGGACATCGCCGAAGTCAAGGATCGGTAGGATAGTCATTTTTACGAGGGTATGTTTGGCAGCATGACTGAAAGTCGATTCTAGATTTAATTTCGGATTGGAGATGCTTAATATGATTCTGAAAGAAGAGTTTACAGTCTAGCCGGATACCTCAGTATTTCTAGTTGTCCACATATTCTAAGTCAGAACCGTCCAGAGTAGTGATGCTAGTCGGGCGGGTGGGTGCGGGCAGCAATTGGTTGAAGAGCATGCATTTCGTTTTACTAGCATTTAAGAGCAGTTGGAGGCCACGGAAGGAGTGTTGTATGGCATTGAAGCTCGTTTGGAGGTTTGTTAACAGTGTCCAAAGAAGGGCCAGATGTATACAGAATGGTGTCGTCTGCGTAGAGGTGGATCAAAGAATCACCCGCAGCAAGAGCGACATCATTGATATATACAGAGAAAAGAGTCGGCCCGAGAATTGAACCCTGTGGCACCCCCATAGAGACTGCCAGAGGTCCGGACAACAGGTTTGACACACTGACCTCTATCTGAGAAGTAGTTAGTGACAGTGTTGCCAACTTCTCAGTAAGGAAAGTAGCTATTGGCTGTCCTAAAAGTCGCTAGAAGTCGCTAAATGACGTTATCACCTAGTTTGCATAATTGGCCATGTGCATGTAATTGTGATGGACGCTGTAGGAGAGAGGAATAACGTCGTGAGAGAGACAAAAAGTGAGTAAAAAACACCCTAAATATGTTTAGAACTACAAATGAGCAAGCTATAGAGAGTGGCACACACAGCGAATAAGAACCAGATATTTGAGGCCATACTCCTCCTTCAGCACTTTATGGACCCCATTGTTAATCTCTGTCATAACAGAGGCAATGTCAGTCCCTATCCCCAGGAGTTTCTCTTTTTTAAGACAACACTTCTCGAGGAAAGCCACAACAGCACGGGCTATAGATTTGGCATCTCCTCCCTCCAACTCAACAAGCCCCAGAAACGTTGATACAATTGTCTGCTTGGTGTAACTAAAGTACCTTATCACAACCCCCAGGTACTTAGAAACACTTATATCCGTGGACTCATCGAGGAGGAGGCTGAAACGCTGGTCACCCACATCTGCGACCAACTTTTTCAGAAAGTATGGTGCTAGAACACCATTAATAATTTCTGTGCACTTTGTCCTGTGCATTTTGAAGTGGGTAGCAGCAGTGAAGTCTGAGAAAGCAGCTCTACATGCTTCTCCAATGTGATCACATGCCAGGATGGAACAGTGTTCAGTGATAGCTAATGCCATGGTGGCCTCAGCCTTTTTTGCAGTCAATGTTTTTAACCATAAATGGCAGCTTGTTTTGGGTGGAACTGTTATAAGGCTTTACCTTTTGAGTATGTTTTTGAGTTGTCATGTGTTTTTTTACATCACTAAGTTTGGCGTAGAAATCAGCCTTACAATACAGGCAGTATGCTCGTGTATCATCTCCAATAAACAGCTTCAACCAGCCTTTGAATTCAGGGTTTGATTCCCACTCCTTTCTGTATTTTTGAGTGTACAGTTTAGACTGAGACATGATGAGCTAGCCAGCTAGATGTTTAGCTTATGTCACAGAGAGGCACACACACACACACAGTGGACAAGGTGAGTAAGTGACTGAGGCTGTGTCAGTCAAATACAGTGATTTATTTTTGTGCAGTGATTTATTTTAGACAAAGAACATTTTACATTTACATCCCGCCCTGAATGTAAGCCATGATCAGCCAGCGGCGGCTTCCCGCATGCGCAATTCATTTGCAGTCTGGACGTGGAGGGGTGAACATCTCCTGCTCTGACTGCAGCTGGGAGGGACTGCTGCGCGAGGACTGGGCCGCGTGTGAGTGCTTTGGGACAGGGGTGGGGCCCACGGCAGCACCCGCTGCTTGTTGAGAAGAGTAAGAACGATACGTGCTTTCCCATCAGAGTATCCAAAAGTCTCCAATAACACCAGAAAAAGTCGCTAGATTTGTCACTAGACGATTTTTTAAAAATGTGTCGCTAGAGGGGTCTGAATACTTCCTAAATATAGCGACAAAGTCGCTAAGTTGGCAACACTGGTTAGTGAACCAGGCGACCCAGTCATTAGAGAAACCAAGGCTGTTGAGTCTGCTGATAAGAATACGGTGACTGACAGAGTCGAAAGCCTTGGCCAGATTGATGAAGGTCGATGATAATCATTGTATGGTGAAGTTGTATCCAGTTTATGAAGTTATGGGTCATTATGGTTTAAATAAAATAAAATATATTAAATACAAATACAGGTGCAAATGAGTCATTTCATTTTTTTGCAATAAAAGAAAGCCATGTTGTAATTGCTTTCCCGTACACTAGATGGCAACCATACAGAAATAACAAGCAAAGGATTTCCAGCAAAGAAGACAAAATCGGTGATTGTAATTGGTTGTTCAAAGCAGCGACGAAGTCTTCTGTCATCAATGGTATGTCACGGAGGTTCATATGAGTCGTGACTCCAACTTTAGACCGCAAAAGGTAATTTCTAGACATTTCTACATTTATTCCAATAAGCATATCGTTATGTCTGTTTACCTCTCATGAAGTTGTGCCTTCCTTTCCAACGTATGCTACACTTTTCCCCAGTTGTTTTGTATGCTAACCGGCTAACAACGTTTGCGGTTATTTTGAATGCATTGGGTAACACCTGAGAACAGGTGTTGTGAGCGAAGACTCCTTCAAAACTAACGTTACTTAGTTCCATCTGATATATTGCTGGTGTATTGTCATTTACAGTAAAACTGCACACAACCGAATGACTGCCTTTGGCCCCTACCGTAATTTGGCATCATGCCTTTGCACGTTCACTGGCCTTACTTATCTAACTAACTATTAGCTAGCAAATCAAATCAAACTTTATTTGTCACATGCGCTGAATGCAACAAGTGTAGACCTTAACGTGAAATGCTTACTTACAATTCCTTAACCAACAGTGCAGTTCCAGAAGAGTTAAGAAAATATTGACCAAATAAACGAAAGTAAAAAGTAACACAATATCATCTTCAAGCTAGCTGTATTTAGGCTATTGCTGTATCCAGCTACTGCTAGGTATATGCTCAACTGGATCAAAGTGAAAACTGTCACTGACTGTACACAAAAGTATTTCTTTCAAGAAAGTACATTTCTCTTGTCTCTCTGAGTCTCCAGACAGCAAGCAGATTGAAAGGGGCTGTCATTATGTCATCATCTTATCAGGGGCCACCACCCAGACCCAACCCTCCTTCTCCACTCAAGATTAGTGAGAGACATAGGCTACAACTCTCTGAGTCAGTCATCTGTTTGATGAGTGAGAGACACCATCATATTGTTTTAGTAATGGGCCCTTGTAGCTAACTAAACTCAACTCTGTGGTGAAGGAAGTTTCTGATTATCTCCACCCACGGAGTTGAGCAGGGACCAGGCTTTGTGGAAGTCAGTCTCTGACTACATCGATTCACCCAAGGTTATTACTTTAAAAAATGTAAATTATGAAACACTTACCTTGTACCTATGTTTGTCTTCTGTAGTTGCGTGCCTTTCTTTGTCCATACTTTTTAACAAAACGTTGGTCAAATACAACCACTGACCATTTCAACGTTTTCTATTGCTGAAAGATTGCTCTAAAACGTACATTACCCTGCCTAAACTGAGATTCAATTGGCACATTTTAGAGCAACAGAAATTAGGAAACGGTCAGTGGTTGTATTTGACGAACGTTGCATAACAAAGTATGGATTTCAGCAAACAGGCACGCAACTACAGAGGACAAATATAGCTACAAGGTAAGTGTTTAACAATTACAATTTTTAGAAGTATTGACCTTGAGCAAATCGATGTATTCACAGCTGAATTCCACAAACCCTTGTAACTGCATCACCCTGTGGGGAAGCTCATCTTCAAAAACACTTCCTCATGGGGTCAAGTAGGCTTGGCCAGGCCTTTGACAGTTACCGGTCCGACAGTGTGCAGCTGTCCTTGTTTCCCCCCACTTTAACCAAAGCCAAGCTTGGTCACTTCACTGAAGTTTCTACTAACATTACTTGGCTTGCTCAGCTGCTCTTAATGCCATTTACACATTGATGCTTGAGGGATTTGTGTGGTACAGAATATACATTACAGCCCTGTTCTGTTCCATTGCACAGAGCTGGGCATCCTAGGGCCGAATGCAGAAGACAGTGGCTGTCCTGGGAGGGGGGATCGGGGGCCTGTCAGCCTGCTTCCACCTCAGCAAGAGCCCCCAGGTCTCCAAGGTAAATATCATTACCACAACTATCTCCACATATGCTGCAGGTAGACTACATCTCTACAGTAAGGCCAAACATACTGTAATTAAGCTGTTATTACACTACTGAGATGCCCACTAGGCCCTGCACAGGTACAACATTAGATTAATATCTCTCCCTGTCTGTCTTTGTAGATAGTGCTGCTGGAGAGGGATGGACGGTTCGGAGGCTGGCTAAGTTCAACTCGTAGGGAGGATGGAGCTGTGTTTGAACATGGACCCAGAGGGATTCGACCTGCAGGAGCCGTGGGACGAAACACACTCAACATGGTAGGCACTGTGAAGTGTGTGTGTGAAGTGTATGTGTGTATGTGTGAAGTGTGTGTGTGTGTGTGTGTGTGTGTGAGGAGGTAAAAATCGAAGTCTGTTTTCTACAGGTGGAAGAGTTGGGGCTGGAGAGCGAGGTCCTCCCAGTCACCTATGATCACGTGGCCTCTAAGAACCGTTACCTCTACGTGGGAGGCCAGCTGCACAAGATGCCTTCTGGCTTAGGGTAAGGGGGGGTAAGGATGAGTGATAAAATAGTACAACGTTAGACACAAACAGCTATGTTCATGCATTCACAACATGGTGAAATGAATCAACTGTAGGTAGTCTGTCTATCCAAGTCACCCTCTGTCTCTCTCCCTCCATCCAGTGGAGTAGTGCGTACAGTCCCTCCGTTCTCTCGTCCTCTGGTCCAGAGCATACTGAAGGAGATACTGATCAGCAGAGGAAAGGAGGAGGATGAGTCTGTTCATTCCTTCGTGTCGAGAAGGCTGGGCACTGAGGTGAGATGGAATTAAAAACAATACCCTAAATTATGTCCACACAACTTCCACATCAGTTCAGAGTGACAGTATGCTCCTCTTCTCTCTCTGCAGCTTGCAGACATTGCCATCGACAGCCTGTGCAGGGGAGTGTTTGCAGGGGACTGCAGGAAGCTGAGTGTGCGCTCTTGTCTCCCGCCACTCTACAACGCAGAGAAGGCCAGAGGTTCCATCATCCTGGGAATGTTGCTGGGCTCAGGTGAGAGAGAGTCCGCCACCACACCGACGCTACATAGGAATTCAGAGTCTTACATGTCCCCATAAGTCATATTGCTGACCTGTCTAATTAAGTAGATGAATAACAAGTGTGACTGTCCCCCCAGGCCCTGGACCAGACGTACCCCGCTCTACCCTGACCAAGAGGGCCGCTCAGGAGAACTGGGCCCAGTGGTCACTGAAGAGGGGCTTACAGAACCTTCCAGAAGCCCTGGAGGAGAGGATGAGGAATGGGGGACGTGTAGAGGTGCACAGAGACACCCCTGTGATGGGGCTAAGTACTAATGGCACCGGCTGGGAGGTGAGACTGCTGGAGACCTGGGGGTTGAGACGCATGTATGTGTACTGCCATTGCACTGGAGRTGTGGTGGTATATGTATTTTTAAGTTGTTTATTAAATCCAGTAAATTAATCAACTGATGTCTGTGCAATTGATTTTTTAACACAGATTCAACTGGAGGACGGCACCATCAAAGCTGATCATATCATTGCTGCTCTACCGGCAAAAGGTAAATTAACTTTTACTAAACTGGATCACTGAGCCTAAATCTTTTAACTTCAAACAGTGATTCTTAAATTCAGTCCCTGCTGTTTTGCCTGTGGACCTGGAAGCCTGTGTGGTTTTGGTCTTCAGTTGTGCTTATGTGTTGCTTTAGCTCTGGCCTCAGCACTGCCCTCTGCTGCACAGCCCCTGTCACAGCAGCTACTGGAGATCGCCACAGTGACCGTTGCCGTGGTAAACCTGGAGTACGAGGGTTCCGTCCTGCCTGTCACGGTGAGAACACTCAATGAGAATGAAGCAATTTGTTTTGGAAGATTCTCTGTTATTTTCTATGGATATGGGTGTGTTTCAGAATGTGTGTGTGTATCTAATGTGAGTGTTGTCTTGTGTGGCCTCAGGGCTTTGGCCACCTGGTGCCATCCTCAGAAGACCGAGGTCTCCTAGGGGTGGTCTATGACTCTGTGCCCTTCCCTCAGCACAACCGCACTGGAGGACCCACCACCAGACTAACAGTAAGAGACACACAATATATATGTACTATATTCTCTCTCTCATACACAAACAATTACAATGTGTGTGTTATAGGCCGTGCAAGAATGCTTTCCTATGTTAATAATGGCACAGCATGGCAGGGACCAACGTTCCATGTATAAACTACAGTGGACCCATCAACATATACAGTGTTCGCTCAGCGTGTATTAACATGCTTTAGACAACAGGATGACAGATCTCCCAAGTCACTTACAACACAATCCAGCCTAGTCAGGCTTATGGGTCATGTCACAAGGAGGTGTGGTCGTAGGAGTTTTCTATTTGGAATACCTTGGTGTGGAAGACATATACTAACTGCAAATAGCCTCTGGTGCCATGTGACTTGACTTCTACAACAAATATCACTCCATTATTGATGTTCCTCCTCGCCTTCATAAACATTATTTGTTTACTGGGCAGCATGCCTGTTTCTCTAGACATGTATGCAAACAGACAAGCTGCTGGCCAAGGCAAATACGGTGCAGCCATCCGTGGGACTATATCTCAGTAGCCCTGAACTAGGCTGTTGTGGAATGTAAACTCAGCAAAAAAATAAATGTCCTCTCACTGTCAGCTGTGTTTATTTTCAGCAAACTTAACATGTGTAATATTTGTATGACATAAGATTCAACAACTGAGACATAAACTGAACAAGTTCCACAGACATGTGACTAACAGAAATGGAATAATGTGTCCCTGAACAAAGGGGGGGTCAAAATCAAAAGTAACAGTCAGTATCTGGTGTGGCCACCAGCTGCATTAAGTACTGCAATGCATCTCCTCCTCATGGACTGCACCAGATTTGCCAGTTTTTGCTGTGAGATGTTACCCACTCTTCTACCAAGGCACCTACAGTTCCCTGACATTTCTGGGGGGAATGGCCCTAGCCCTCACCCTCCGATCCAACAGGTCCCAGACGTGCTCAATTATTGATTGGAGATCCGGGCTCTTCGCTGGCCATGGCAGAACACTGACATTCCTGTCTTGCAGGAAATCATGCACAGAACGAGCAGTATGGCTGGTGGCATTGTCATGCTGGAGGGTCATGTCAGGATGAGCCTGCAGGAAGGGTACCACATGAGGGAGGAGGATGTCTTCCCTGTAACGCACAGCGTTGAGATTGCCTGCAATGACAACAAGCTCAGTCCGATGATGCTGTGACACACCGCCCCAGACCATGACGGATCATCAACGTCCAAATCGATCCCGCTCCAGAGTACAGGCCTCGGTGTAACGCTCATTCCTTCGACGATATAGAAGAATCCAACCATTACCCCTGGTGAGACAACCGCGGCCCGTCAGTGAAGAGAACTTTTTGCCAGTCCTGTCTGGTCCAGCGACGGTGGGTTTGTGCCCGTAGGCGACGTTGTTGCCGGTGATGTCTGGTGAGGACCTGCTTTACAACAGGCCTACAAGCCCTCAGTCCAGCCTCTCTCAGGCTATTGCGGACAGTCTGAGCGCTGATGGAGGGATTGTGCGTTCCTGGTGTAACTCGGGCAGTTGTTGTTGCCATCCTGTACCTGTCCCGCAGGTGTGGTGTTCGGATGTACCGATCCTATGCAGGTGTTGTTACATGTGGTCTGCCACTGCGAGGACGATCAGCTGTCCGTCCTGTCTCCCTGTAGCGCTGTCTTAAGCGTCTCACAGTACAGACATTGCAATTTATTGCCCTGGCCACATCTGCAGTCCTCATGCCTCCTTGCAGCATGCCTAAGGCACGCTCACACAGATGAGCAGGGACCCTGGGCATCTTTCTTTTGGTGTTTTTCAGAGGCAGTAGAAAGGCCTCTTTAGTGTCCTAATTTTCATAACTGTGACCTTAATTGCCTACCGTCTGTAATCTGTTACTGTCTTACTGTCTTCCACAGGTGCATGTTCATTAATTGTTTATGGTTTGTTGAACAAGCATGGGAAACAGTGTTTAAACCCTTTACAATGAAGATCTGTGAAGTTATTTGGATTTTTACGAATTATCTTTGAAAGACAGGGTCCTGAAAAGGGGACGTTTCTTTTTTTGCTGAGTTTAGTTCCATTTCTTCAGCAACGGTCTTATAGGTCCTTTAGGACAAAGGATGTTTGATGATTCATTTATTATTAAACTGGCTGGCTGGCATACAGTTTCCTAAACTCAGTCCTGGGGCCTCCCATGGGTGTACGCTTTGGTTTTTGCCCTAGCAGTACACAGCTAATTTAAAAAAACAACTCATCAAGCTTTGATTATTTGAATCCGCTGTGTAGTGCTAGGGCAACAACCAAAATGTAGGACAGAGTTTGGGATATCCTGCTCTAAATGGTTGGGCTCATGGCCTTACTGTGTACTGTCTGTGTTCCCTAGGTGATGATGGGCGGGGCCTGGTTCCAGGAAGTGTTTGGGAATCCAGAGGAAGTGACCGAGCAGCTCCTCCTGGATAGGGCCACCCAGGCGGTGACATCACACCTGGGCGTTACCACACCACCTATCTGGAGCGTCGTTGCACTACTCAAGGTAAGATGTGTGAGCGAACTGTTTCACAAGTCTTCATTTGTGTTTCAAGAGACTTGAATCAAAAGCCTCTTCTTGTTCAATTTCATTCATTAACCACTGTGTCACCAGAGGCCCTCATTGGGCCCTGTATTCAGTTAGTATTCGAACCAACCAATGATGTATTCAGTTGAGCTCCACTATGTCATAACTTATTCATGTCCCAGGGGAGAAAGACTGGAGCAAACAGATCAACAAGCCTGTTGATGATCACTATCTCACCAGATGGATGGCTCCTCTGTTTCTGTATTGGTCTTTCTCCCCCATTCCCTCTATGGAACTGGATAGGCAGGATGGAGAGAGGCACTGGGATGTTAGATCCTCTTCCCCTACTCCTACACACACACCTTCACAGACACACACTACCCCAAGTCAGCTACATCAGTATTCATAGTGCTGCATCTCCCGGTTCCTAGCTCAAATCCTGATGTTTCCCTTGCACCAAGTCATTCCCCCTGTTGTATGCTCAGATGCTCTTGTCATTTATTTCATCAGCACCAACAAATCCTTTTCCATTTGTGTTATCTCTCTGCGCTCCCATGTCAACCAACAACCAGGCAGCAGAGATAGCAGGAAGTTTTGAGCAAGACAAATAGTTCAATTTGAATGGTATGGTCTGTATAGATAGACGACGCGATAATCACTTCCGAACTGACACTGTAGGGGAACAAATGTCCTATTTTTTACATTTGTTGACAGGATGGATTCATCATTCACTGCTATCGTCCATAAATGTGATCTGAGTGCCTGCTTTCCTGTCCAGTCACTCTTAGTTTTAACGTCCTCCACCATTTGTAGGCTGGTCTGTATGTGCTTAGCCAACTCCTTGGCATTATGATGATAGTTAAGCGATGGCTTTAGCTCATACAGGTCTGGGATCAGGACAGCTAATATAATTGTCTTAATATGTAATTTATCTCCTGTAGGACTGCATTCCTCAATATTACCTTGGACACTGGAAACGACTTGGTAAGACGGGGACCGTTTTCATTTAATAGATTTAACTCTTTCTATTGTGCTGGGTATCCCTGATTGTGTGTTCTGTCTTATCTCTGTGCCCTGTACTGAAAAATATGTATAATTTTTATAATATACCTATCTACTGTATATCTGTTGATTTTTCTATCAACAGAAAATATGAGACAATACATCAGAGACCACAATCTACCCCTTAGCCTGGCTGGGTCCTCTTATGATGGCGTCTCGGTCAATGATGTCATCTTCAGTGGACGGACGGCAGCAGAGGGCCTTGTGGGAAAAGTCTAAGCAGACGTTCGGGTTCCCAACCATGGATATAAGCTTATATTGTGAAATAGATCTTGGTTTTTTTCCTCATCGCATTGCGTTGTACATTTAGTTTTGCTTTTACACAACTGTATCACAACCGGCCATGATTGGGAGTCCCATAGGGCGGTGCACAATTGGCCCAACGTCATCCGGGTTTGGCCGTTGTAGGCCGTCATTGTAAATAAGAATTTGTTCTTAACTGACTTGCCTAGGAAAATAAAAATAAAATGTACATACAACTTACTAGTCACCCTCTGCATTTAAGCCCTCTGCAAAGGGATGTTAATTTTTGCGCAATATTCCTGATTTATAAGCAGCATATTTATGAAGTTTTCCATTTCTATCTCATTTGGACAAAGTACAGATTGATCCTCTAGAGATGATTCTATGTCTGAGACATCACCACTAGCCTGGAAACCACGGGTAACCCACAGAACAGTTCTCATTCTAATAAAATATTGTTTTTGAAATCAAGGTCTGGATGAAAGTCATATGTCGTCACTACGTAAAATGGAACCACAATCTGAACTGTTTTAGGATGATTTGTCCCCGTAACCTTACTTCAAGGATTTCATTTTCCATGCAGTAGTTCAAAATGTAGAGTAACATTTTAAATTCAGGATGAGATTTCATATTTTAGTTATGGTGCCTTTTTGCTAAAATAAATCACCACCCCTTCATGAATGTACAGGCATATTTCATGTGGGAGACATGTTAAAGATGTGATAATCAGTGGTGTGTATATCCCTACTCCAACTGTCCTTTCCAGCCATCTATTTTTTACCCTATTCTCTGTGACTATAGCAGACAATCTGTTATTATTATTATTATTATTATTATTATTATGGTAAAGTATGTGCGCTGATGTTTCATCACCGTGGTAACAGAACTACACAGCCTGATGTGATCTCGATATGGTGGTCTATCATATATTTGGAATCTAATTACGATAATGGAAACTTTAATTTATAAAGTGCACGTACAGTGGCAAGGGGATGGCTTGATAATGTATTTTTATACACGTTTATTAAATGAAACTTTATTATTTGGAGAATGTTGCAGAGCAATAAATATGATGCTTTGTCATCTTGTCTACGTCATGGACTGTCTCAGTGAAGGACAAATTGTCTGAAAAAAATATATATATATTTTTTGCCTGCATCATGTCCTTTTCAACTGACAGTGAATACCAATATGTTTTACTACCCAATGCCCATAGCCAAGGCCAGAGGAAAGAGCCTGCAGAGTAACAGCTTTACAACAGTGAGCTGATGACATATTTAGGCCACAAGTCACTTCCCTCTGATCTGCTTCACAGAATGAAATAAAACAACTTGAGGCCCTGAAAGTCAGTCGCATAAACGAGAGAGCATGCAGGAGAGAGAGCGCTTTTCTCTCTGCTGCCTCCTTAGATATCTTGCGGAAAGTTTAGACGCCAAATTTAGGGCGAGTCGAACTGAATAGAAATGAAGAGCGGCCCTGGCACGGTTAAGAGCTTTGCTTGACATACCAATTGGTTTCATGTAACCACTCTCAACGCTGGAGCAGACTTCCTCGTTGGTTTGGGGTCGAATTCAGGCATAACAGCAGCCTCTCACAGAAGTCCTCCACCTGCGAATCCGAGACCACTATTTTTTACCAGTTGTGGGTGTGGTAGCGAAGCAACCTTTATTTGGATGCAATTAACATGTATTAATATTCATTACCATTACTCTCGAAAGTGGAATAACTGCTCTGGCGCACTGCATGAAAAAGAGGTGTGCTTCACCAGCACCCCACCAAAAGAGTGGCAGAGGCTGCAGAACTATCGTCAAAAGTCAGACGAGGCGCACTTAAAGGTTTCAGACGGCACGCATGCAGCATTCTAAAAAATGGCGGCTGGCCGTCACTTATAGATGGCCTGGAAACAGTGGGTCTGGCGAAGAATATGTAGCGAGGGCCAGTCGACTAGAGCATACAGGTCGCAGTGGTGGGTTTTATAAGGGGCTTTGGTGACAAAACGGATGGCACTGTGATAGACTGCATCCAGTTTGCTGAGTAGAGTATTGGAAGCTATTTTGTAAATGACATCCCCGAAGTCGAGGATTGGTAGGATAGTCAGGTTTACGAGGGTATGTTTGGCACGGTGAGTGAAGGAGGCTTTGTTGCGAAATAGGAAGTCGATTCTAGATTACATTTTGGATTGGAGTTTACAGTCTAGCCAGACACCTAGGTATTTATAGTTGTCCACATATTCTAAGTCAGAACCGTCCAGAGTAGTGATGCTAGTCGGGCGGGCAGGTGCGGGCAGCGAATGATTGAAGAGCATGCATTTGGTTTTACTAGCATTTAAGAGCAGTTGGAGGCCACGGAAGGAGTGTTGTATGGCATTGAAGCTCGTTTGGAGGTTAGTAACACAGTCTCCGAAGAAGGCCCAGACGTATACAGAATGGTGTCGTCTGCGTACAGGTGGATCAGGGAATCACCCGCAGCAAGAGCGACATCGTTGATTTATACAGAGAAAAGAGTCGGCCCGAGAATTGAACCCTGTGGCACCCCCATAGAGACTGCCAGAGGTCCGGACAACAGGCCCTCAGATTTGACACACTGAACTCTATCTGAGAAGTAGTTGGTGAACCAGGCGAGGTCAGGCGAGGATATTTGAGAAACCAAGGCTGTTGAGTCTGCCGATAAGAATGTTGTGATTGACAGAGTCGAAAGCCTTGGCCAGGTCGATGAAGATGGCTGCACTGTACTGTCTTTTATCGATGGCGGTTATGATATCGTTTAGTACCTTGAGCATGGCTGAGGTGCACCCGTGACCAGCTCGGAAACCGGATTGCACAGCGAAAAAGGTACGGTGGGATTCGAAATGGTCAGTGATCTGTTTGTTAACTTGGCTTTCGAATACTTTAGAAAGGCAGGGCAGGATGGATATAGGTCTATAACAGTTTGGGTCTAGAGTGTCACCCCCTTTGAAGAGGGGGATGACCGCGGCAGCTTTCCAATCTTTAACATGTAATCGTTAACATAAACATGTAGGCTATGATTTTAGATTAATATGTAATTTATGAAATTATCAGTAGGACTGTAATCGGGGGGGGGGGAATCGATGACTACACAAGTAATACAAGTTTATTTACAATGTTAATCTCGTTCTGCAGAGCAACCAGTTGTGCAGAGAGAGAGAGGTTCAGGGAACAGTACAGGGAAAATAGAAAGCACTGAAAATCCATTTGTATATTTTGCCTGTCCTCAGTCCAAGGATTTTGACTTATTTTTCCAGTACCACCCAAAACAAACCCCTCAAAGAGTAGTTCCCAATGTTTTCCACTCCAAAGATGGCACAAACAGAAAATGGCTGACATACAATGAAGTAACTCACTCCTTGTTCTGCTCCGTATGTCTTGCATTCGCAAAACCTTCAGCCAGTGATAGTGCATTTGTCAAAGGAGACATGCAGGCCTGGAAACATGCCCATCTGAGAGTACAGGAACATGAGAGAAGCAATACCCATAGAGAAAGTGCAGACGCCTTTTTCCTCAGAGCCAGTAAAGCAGACATCCGTACCCTTCTGAGTGATAAGCAAATGGGAAATGTGGGCTTAGCTACAGAGGACACAGACACGAAGCTGCATATAACTTGGAAACATGGCCGTCAATCATGGCAAGTTTCCTGAGCTTATATTGTTGCTAAGCAAATATGATGTCTGCCTACAAGAGCATGTTAGTGATTGCATTGAGAAGAGCAAGAAGCAGATGGGAAGTAAAGGAAGAGGGTCCTTGGTAACTATGATGTCCAAAACAACAGCAAATAAAGTAATTGAAGTCATCAGAATGTTGATTCAACAGACAATTGCTGTTGAAGTGAGAAAGGCAAGGATGTTCTCAATCAAATGGACACAACACAGGATTTAACATCCAAAGACCAGTGTTCAGTAGTTCTGCGATATGTCACTGATGTTGTCCACGAGAGACTCATTGCGGTCATTGACTGTGAGTCATCGACTGGACAGTACTTTGTGGACCTTGTGAAACAGACCCTTGAGAAGATGGACATAGATATCAAACAGTGTGTCGGTAATGCAACAGACGGAGCAGCTAATATGCAGGGACAATACAGGGGCTTCTCTGCATTGCTCACAGGAGAGTCTCCTAACCAAGTACACATATGGTGTTACTCACATGTCCTCAACCTTGTGCTAACTGACACCACTGGGGTTGTTGTGGCAAGTGAATCCCTTTTCTCACTACTGAATGACATTGCAGTGTTCGTTCAAGATTCCTACAAGCGCATGAAGCTATGGGAGGAAACCAGTGAGGACAGGAGACACAGACCGCTTTATGTAATTGGTGAAACACGCTGGTGGGCCAAAGACGAGGCCTTGAGGAAAGTATTTGGAAGCTTTGCAAAGCCTGACTGTGCACTTTACACGGATGTGGTCATCACTATGGAAAGAATTGGAAAGGATGTGACCATAAAACCTTCCATCCAAAGCAAGGCCCAATGGTACAAGGATGCTCTCCTAGGGTTAGCCTACAAAAGTAGCAGTCTGGTGGTTTGCGTGGCCTGGGATGGAGTCGAATTCCCGGCCTGAATTATTGTTTCAGTCCGCCCTTGATTCTAAACAACGTGGAACTCGGACATCTCTGACTTCCGACTTCAGTGCGTTCAAGACAATTGTGAATTCCCCCCCAAAAACGAGTTCCGTCTTGGAAAATAATTTAGGAATCTCTGGCATCTTTCTAGAACTCAATCAATCAAGTTTATTTTATATAGCCCTTCGTACATCAGCTAATATCTCGAAGTGCTGTACAGAAACCCAGCCTAAAACCCCAAACAGCAAGCAATGCAGGTGTAGAAGCACGGTGGCTAGGAAAAACTCCCTAGAAAGGCCAAAACCTAGGAAGAAACCTAGAAAGGAACCAGGCTATGAGGGGTGGCCAGTCCTCTTCTGGCTGTGCCGGGTGGAGATTATAACAGAACATGGCCAAGATGTCAAAAGTTCATAAATGACAAGCATGGTCAAATAATAATCAGGAATAAATGTCAGTTGGCTTTTCATAGCCGATATTAAGAGTTGAAAACAGCAGGTCTGGGACAGGTAGGGGTTCCATAACCGCAGGCAGACACAGTTGAAACTGGACAGCAGCAAGGCCAGGTGGACTGGGGACAGCAAGGAGTCATCATGCCTCGTAGTCCTGACGTATGGTCCTAGGGCTCAGTTCCTCCGAGAGAGAGAAAGAAAGAGAGAAGGAGAGAATTAGAGAGAGCCAAGATGTTCAAAATGTTCATAAATGACAAGCATGGTCAAATAATAATCAGGAATAAATGTCAGTTGGCTTTTCATAGCCGATCATTAAGAGTTGAAAACAGCAGGTCTGGGACAGGTAGGGGTTCCATAACTGCAGGCAGAACAACTCCAACCTGAAGATCACTGACGTCATGATTTGGCATGGTTTTTTTAATCGGCTTCTCACCTTTGGATCCTTCTCTCCAAGGCCAATCACATCGCACCGAATATGGATCTAGCATTCGTCTGCCAATCGTTCAGTGCGCTGTAGACGTCTGAGTGCTGACATTTTTCACACGATTCTACAAATAAAAATTGGTGCTCAAATTACGTTCCGAGGTGCTAAGTACTCTCGGCCAGCGAACACTATTGGTGTGTCTCAGCCCTTTGGTGACAGCCCCATTGTGTTGGTTATCTAGGCTAATACCCCAATTAATCAGTATTTATAGTACGCAAGTCATTATTCTTCCAATTCTACTTTGTTGAACAACAATGATGTGAGTGTTCTTCCTGTAGCAGTAATAATGCATTTTGATAATGCCATTTGAATTATTGTATTTGATGATTATTGATAACTGGGTGATGGAAGGCCTTTGCTGCTATAAAGCCTCAACTCTTCTGGGCAGGCTTTCCACTAGATGTTGAAACATTGCTGCAGGACATGATTCCATATATCCAAAAGAGCATTAGTGAGGTCAGGTACTGATGTTGGGCGATTAGGCTTGCCTCGCAGTCGGCGTTCCAATTCATCCTAAAGGTGTTCGATGGGGTTGAGGTCAGGGCTCTGTGCAGGCCAGTGAAGTTCTTCCTCACCGATCATCACAAACCATTTCTGTATGGACCTCGCTCTGGGCATTGTCATGCCACAAAATTGGAAGCACAGAATCGTCTAGAATGTCATTGTATGCTGTAGCGTTAAGATTTCCCTTCACTGGAATTAAGGGGCCTAGCCCGAACCATGAAAAACAGCCCTAGACCATTATTCCTCCTCCACCAAACTTTACAGTTGGCACTATGCATTGGGGCAGGTAGCTTCCAGAGGCAGTTTGAAACTCGATAGTGAGTGTTGCAACCGACGACAGACAATTTTTACGAGCTTCAGCACTCAGCGGTCCCGTTCCGGTGAGCTTGTGTGGCCTACCACTTCGCAGTTGAGACGACGTTGCACCTAGACGTTTGCACTTCACAAGACCAGCATTTACAGTTGACCGGGGCAGCTCTAGTAGGGCAGAAATCTGACGAACTGACTTGTTGGAAAGGTGGCATCTTATGACGGTGCCACGTTGAAAGTCACTGAGCTCATCAGTAAGGCCATTCTACTGCCAATATATATCTTTGGAGATTGCATGGCTGTGTGCTCGATTTTATACACCTGTCATACCCGAATCTACTAATTTGAAGGGGTGTCCACAGACTTTTGTGTGTGTATATATATTAGAGGTGTATAATAAATTTCACATGCTGTTGTGCAAATGGAATAGACAACAGGTGGAAATTATAGGCAATTAGCAAGACACCCCCAATAAAGGAGTGGTTTCTGCAGGTTGGTGACCACAGACCACTTCTCAGTCTAGCTTCCTGGCTGATGTTTTGGTCACTTTGTGAATGCTGCGGTGCTTTCACTCTAGTGGTAGCATGAAGACGGAGTCTACAACCCCACACAGTGGCTCAGGTAGTGCAGCTCATCCAGGATGGCACATCAATGCGAGCTGTGGCAAGAAGGTTTGCTGTGTTGTCAGCGTAGTGTCCAGAGCATGGAGGCGCTACCGAGAGGACAGAGCCAGTACATCAGGAGACGTGGAGGAGGCCGTAGAGGCCCTAACCCAGCAGCAGAGGACCGCTACCTCCGCCTGTGTGCAAGGAGGATTAGGAGGGGCACTGCCAGAGCCCTGCAAAATGACCTGCAGCAGGCCACAAATGTGCAGTGTTCTGCTCAAACGGTCTCAGAAACAGGACTCCATGAGGGTGGTAATGAGGGCCCGAAGTCCACAGTGGGGGTTGTGCTTACAGCCAACACCGTGCAGGATTGTTTGCATTTGCCAGAGAACACAAGATTGGCAAATTCGCCACTGGACGCCCTGTTGCTCTTCACAGATGAAAAGCAGGTTCACAGACCATGTGACAGACGTGACAGAGTCTTAAGATGCCGTGGAAACGTTCTGCTGCCTGCAACATCCTCCAGCATGACCGGTTTGCGGTGGGTCAGTCTAGGTTGTGGGTATGGGGTGGCATTTCTTTGGGGGCCGCACACCCTCCATGTTGCTCGCCAGAGGTAGCCTGTACGCCATTAGGTACCGAGATGAGATCCTCCGACCCTTGTGAGACCATATGCTGGTGCGGGTGGCCCTGGGTTCCTGCCTAATGCAGAGACAAAATGCTAGACCTCATGTGGCTTGGAGTGTGTCAGCAGTTCCTGCAAGAGGAAGGCATTGATGCTATGGACTGCGCCCGGCCCGTCCCCAGACCTGAAATCCAATTGAGCACATCTGGGACATCATGTCGCGTCTCTCATCCACAACGCCACGTTGCACCACAGACTGTCCAGGAGTTGGCGGATGCTTTAGTCCAGTCTGGAGGAGATCCCCCAGAGAGACCATCCGCCACCTCTATAGGAGCATGCCAGCGTTCTAGGGAGGTCATACAGGCCGTGGAGGCCACACACACTACTGAGCCTCATTTTGACTTGTTGTTTAAGGACATTACATCAAAGTTGGATCAGCCTGTAGTGTGGTTTTCCACTTTAAGTTGAGTGTGACTCCAAATCCAGACCTCCATGGGTTGATACATTTGATTTCCATTGATCATTTTGTGTGTGATTTTGTGTTGTCAGCACATTCAACTATGTAAAGAAAAAGTATTTAATAAGAATATTTCTATTCATTCAGATCTAGGATGTGTTATTTGTGTTCCCTTTATTTTTTTGAGCAGTGTATATATATAAATAATATATTATATATATATATATATATTTATATATTATATATTATACATATATATACAGTGGGGAGAACAAGTATTTGATACACTGCCGATATTTTCAGGTAATTTGTCCTACTTTACAAAGATGTAGGGTTTAATTTTTTTATCATGGGTACACTTCAACTTGAGAGACGGAGAGAGACGCAGAGAGACAAAAATCCAGAAATCACATTGTATGATTTTTAAGTAATTAATTTGCATTTATTGCATGACATAAGTATTTGATCACCTACCAACCAGTAAGAATTCCGGCTCTCACAGACCTGTTAGTTTTTCTTTAAGAAGCCCTCCTGTTCTCCACTCATAACCTTACTAACTGCACCTGTGTTGAACTCGTTACCTGATAAAAGACACCTGTACACACAACTCAATCAAACAGACTCCAACCTCTCCACAATGGCCAAGACCAGAGAGCTGTGTAAGGACATCAGTGATAAAATTGTAGAACTGCACAAGGCTGGGGTGGCTACAGGACAATAGGCAAGCAACTTGGTGAGAAGGCAACAACTGTTGGCGCAATTATTAGAAAATGGAAGTTCAAGATGACGGTCAATCACCCTCGGTCTGGGCTCCATGCAAGATCACCTCGTGGGGCATCAATGATCATGAGGAAGGTGAGGGATCAGCCCAGAACTACACGGCAGGACCTGGTCAATGACCTGAGAGAGCTGGGACCACAGTATCAAAGAAAACTTGTAACACACTACGCCGTCATGGATTAAAATCCTGCAGCGCACGCAAGGTCCCCCTGCTCAAGCAGGCAGTGCATGTCCAGGCCCGTCTGAAGTTTGCCAATGACCATCTGGATATCCAGAGGAGGAATGGAGAAGATCATGTGGTCTGATGAGACAAAAATAGAGCTTTTTGGTCTAAACTCACTCGCCGTGTTTGGAGGAAGAAGAAGGATTGAGTACAACCCCAGAACACCATCCCAATTGTGAAGCATGGAGGTGGAAACATCATTCTTGGGGATGCTTTTCTGCAAAGGGACAGGACGACTGCACCTTATTGAGGGGAGGATGGATGGGGCCATGTATCGCGAGATCTTGGCCACAACCTCCTTCCCTCAGTAAGAGCCATTGAAGATGGGTCGTGGCTGGGTCTTCCAGCATGACAACGACCCGAAACACACAGCCAGGGCAACTAAGGAGTGGGCTCCGTAAGAAGCATCTCAAGGTCCTGGAGTGGCCTAGCCAGTCTCCAGACCTGAACCAATAGAAAATCTTTGGAGGGGCTGAAAGTCGGTATTGCCCAGCGACAGCCCCGAAACCTGAAGGATCTGGAGAAGGTCTGTATGGAGGAGAGTGGCCAAAATCCCTGCTGCAGTGTGTGCAAACCTGGTCAAGACCTACAGGAAACGTATGATCTCTGTAATTGCAAACAAAGGTGTCTGTACAAATATTAAGTTCTGCTCTTTCTTGATGTATCAAATACTTATGTCATGCAATAAAATGCAAATTAATTACTTAAAAATCATACAATGTGATTTTCTGGATTTTTGTTTTAGATTCTGTCTCTCACAGTTGAAGTGTACCTATGATAAAAAATTACAGACCTCTACATGCTTTATAAGTAGGAAAACCTGCAAAATCGGCAGTGTATCAAATACTTGTTCTCCCCACTGTATATATATATATATATATTAAAAAAATAATAATATATCGTCCGATTAATCGGTATCGGCTTTTTTGTCCTCCAATAATCGGTATCGGCGTTGAAAAAGCATAATCGGTCGACCTCTAATATATATAGTGTATTACAGGTCAGTGACACATTTTTCAGTTCCATAATTCCTGCTTGTTTATCATCCCCGGGGCGCTGACCTCTGAATGAAAACAGACAAGCATATTGCCACAGCCGATTCACTGTAGGAATGTGACATGGCGGCGGGGTAGAACGTGGAACGGCATGAAAGGGGCCCTAGAATTGTTGTTGAATCATTTGATGTTTGACAGTCTTCAAATTTCATCAGGACCATTTGGCCGGACCGACCGTTCTCTCTTGGATTCCAGACAAAACCTGCTTAACTAGCCTACTGCTTCTGGCATCTACTGTATGGAGAGCAGTGGCAGCTGCTGCTGCTGTTGAAATCTTTAAAATGGTTCTGGACACTGGCTTCCTCCACAGCAGATGGCCCTTGTCTCCAAGAGGAGGAGAGAAGTGATTGTGCTTCTATTTGATTAAAAAATCTATTGAGGAGGAAGTCAGGAAGACAATGAGATTTTCCCATCTATCTACTGTATTGCTCTCTCCAAGAATAGGCTGAAGGTAATTTCCTCACTTTCTGTTCCCTGTCCATCAGTCTTYGGGCAGTGTGTCAGCATTTAAAATGATGTAGACTATCAAGAAAGTAAGATTTCATTTTAGATTTGTGAAGAAAGTTTAAAGTTGGTGGCTTGATTTTTGTAGCCAATGTGTTTGTCTTAAGTTTGTACTCTTTCTCCCTCTCTGACCCCTCTTCTTCCTCCTCCTCTTCTTTGAGTGCTCTGTAATTCACACGTTGGTGGAGTAGCAGGAAGCCAAGAGGGGACAAGACTGAGAAACAGGGTTAATTCTCTCCCCACCACCCTCCTCTTAAAGGAAAATTCCACACAAAACTATATTTTGGTATTGGTTTCATTAGTCCATTGTTGACATAGTCTCAAAATGTTTTGTTTGTCAGCAATCAAGCTTTCAAGATATGTAACTATTAAATATGGGGATGATTTCTGTATTTTGAAAGTTACATATCTTGAAAACTTGATTGCTGACAAGCAAAACATTTTGGGACTACACTCTTAGAAAAAAAGGTGCTATCTAGAACCTAAAAGGGTTCTTCGGCTGTCCCCATAGGAGAACCATTTGAACAACTCTTTTTGGTTCCAGGTAGAACCCTTTACACAGAGGGTTCTACATGGAACACAGAAGAGTTCTACCTGTAATCTATAAGGGATCTACCTGGAACCAAAAAGGGTTCTCATATGGGGACAGCCGAAGAACCCTTTTGGAACCCTTTTTTCTAAGAGTATATGTCAACAAGGGACTAATGAAACAAATACCAAAATATTGTTTTTGGGTGGAGTTTTCTTTTAATGGTGTCTGGCAAAGAGAAACGGCAATATCGGCGAGCCGCATGGCCGCCAACTCCAGACTCTCCTCTGGAATATAAAATCAGCATGTGAATGCAACTTTCATTACGCTTGTGAAACGTTGAGAGGTGAAGTGATTGGAGCAGACCCCGTCTACATAAATCAACAGCCTCTTCAATGTTTGTCTGCCCTCATCTGAATGGTTATACTGAAATGAGGATACTTGAAAGGTTATACTTTATTAGTTGATTTCAGGTTCAGATACTCTGCTTTATGTTTTAGTTTTATGTCAACTTAATTGGTTGTTTTGCCTCACTTTGAAGAGTTTTGTTTTTCATTATCACAATCTGGAGTTAGGTGTTTTCTTTCGCCTCGAGGGGTTAACTGTTTTCAATGCATTGAAGTGAAGCACCTGCTTTCATTCATTTACCACTAACCCTCTATCTTCTGAGGCAGCGACTAAATGAGCAAATTGTAATGGTCTACTGTCTCTCCTCTGTGACTGTCAATCAAATATGTATCCTTTCACTTTGCCTGACTATATTCCCTTACTGTGTCTCAATGAGAGAGATATATACTGTATATTTACTATTTCTTTACTAAAGCCTGTTGTAACACATTCTGCATTATGAGAGAATCATTGACTTTCTGTGGGAGTGGAAAACAAATGAAGATGATTTTCATCATGCTGTTAATTCTGACTCCCTGCGTGAAGGTGAACATTTGAAATTTACTGCCCTTATCCAAAATGAGTTTTCCTTCCCTTTTATTTAGAATACAAATATTGATAGCAGTTGGCCATGGTTGTCGAGCTCCAGGTTATTGCACTCGAGTTGGTATTAATATCGTTATGAAGTCTGCGTAGGTGATTGGTAGCTGGTCTATTTGCACTGTGTTCTTTGGAAAGTCGAAGGTCATAAAAAGGTCCTCAGGTGTTGTGCACTTAAGATTATCTGAGTACTACAGTAATTGTGGGTGAAAAAATATTTGCAGCTGCCACAGTGGAAAGGGGAGATGTATTGCATTATATAATATGGTGATGTGAACCATAACACATTTTCATAAAGCTGATAATCCAGATGGTTTCGCTTTCTGAGTGATGGTTTGATTTCCATTTTGGCTGCTAGTTTTCTGTTAGCTCGAGGTTGTATTGTATTTCCCAATCAATCAGAACTGTCTAAGAGACACATCCGTGCTGTAAACTGTAAATGGCCATTTGTGTGGAGCCTTGTTTTCAGCTGAGCCAACTCTCTCTGCAGGTCTCCTAGGAGGATTCAGTTGGACTAGTTTGTCAGTGCCCTGGACAGCCAGTTTATCTGGGCTTCCCCTCATAACCCACCCTTTCTGTTTCAGTCGGACCAATACTATACAATGATCTCTGCTCTGCTGCAGTACACGGAGTTTGTCAGGCCACACCATGGACAGGAGAGGAGAGAGAGAGAACTCTCCCTCTGAGCCTCATTAGGGCTAGATTATATAAAATACTGGGGAGCTAACTGCTTCACTGCAGCTGAGCCTGATTGCTGGGAGAAGAAAAGGGCCCCAGCAGTCGTAGAGTGGATATGGTCTGCAGTGCAGCACATGAGATGAAGTTTCTCAGCAATTAAAACCAAAGACATTGTCCCACTCCTTTGAAATGCAGCTAAGCGGCTAAGAGGTTGCCGTTTCCACAGTCCTTACCATCTTACCCATGTTTAACATGCAATCAAGACAGAGGGAAGGAGAAAGACCATTACCACTCGGCACACACTGGTTGAATCAACGTTGTTTCAATAGATGTTGAGATGACGTCTGTGCTCAGTGGGTTGTGACGGTTGTAAATGTATCTAGGCACTTGACTCATCAACATCACCCTCAAACCCCCGTTGAGTGCTGTTGGGCTGTGTGTGTTGAGTGGGGTATATATCACTCTCCCTGTTTCCTTTCATGTTAGGGATCATATTGACAAACGTATTACCACTCTATGCAATTACCCAGCCGTCTGCGAGGAACATAAAAAAAACACTGCTGTCGAGTTTGCATCCAACCTCTTCATAAACATGATCCACGGGAGTCTAATTAATCAGCTAATAGCATTATCTCTGTCTGAGAGAGAGGAGGTGCCATTCATGTGTGACAGTCTCTCTGCTTTTTACCCAAGCTGCCTACACTCACTCTGGTAGATCTGAAATAATAATGTATTTCCCTCGTCTTTAACGCGTGGTTTTACGTCCCGTTAATGAATGTGTTATCATCACCCTTCATCTGCTCATCCAGCGCCCCTCCCACCATGCGTTACTAATGGTCCCTAATCATTACTCCTTTTTCCCTCCTCCACTCATCTTCTCCTCCACTCATCTTCTCTTCTCCACTCATCTTCTCCTCCACTCATCTTCTCCTCCACTCATCTTCTCCTCCACTCATCTTCTCCTCTACTCATCTTCTCCTCCACTCATCTTATATATATTTTAGAGGCCGTAAGTGACTGATGGAAATGGAGACTAATTGAAGGGAAAGCCATTCGGGATGTTTCCCTGGGTATTCAGAGGGAATGAGGAAAAGATATGGACAGTTTCAATTAGACGCCCTGCCACTCACTCTAGCCAACAGCCCCCATCAGGAATCATGGAGTTTAACCCTGGTGTAGAGGTGAAGAATGTGATACCATACATTACTAACTAACTCGGTATCTCTCCTGTATGTCCTTTGAATCAGGATCTTGCCTGTAAGAGGGTCTATTATGTGTGTGGGGGGTTCCAGAAAGGCTCAGAGTACTTTTTATCAAATACATTTTTATTTGATGCTCTTTGTGCTCCACAATGCTCTATGGCACGGGTACTCAAGTACTATTTGAGAAGGTCTGGTCACACAAATGTCCTAAGTGGCAAAGATCCGAATGGATAGTCATTTATCAGCATAGTAACAAGCCCCCACCTCGCAACGCATGCAACCTCAAACTGTTCACACCCCTCACGTTGGCAGAGAGAAATTGCAGTATTAAAGCTAATTTCCTGCAATTCTACACATTTTGCCATTCCTTATGTGTGTTCATATACCAGGGGTCGAAGCTCAACTGGGTTCCAAAAAATATACAAAAGTGTCCGCATACCGCCTGTTGAGCATAGCTGTAACGGTCTTCATGTAAGACTCCATGGCCTGTAGAGTAGTGCTTTTAACAGCCATATAATAACTCCAGCCGTGTGGTTGGAATATAGGAGCAGCTAGGACATCAATAGCAGGCATTATAGTTAATGAGTGGTGTGTTTCTCACATTTACATTAAATTACTCCTGAGACCCTGAATATCCTACGTAGTGCTGCTATGGTAATCTTGCTCCACACCATACCAAATGGATACCTTACTGAGTGTACAAAACATTAGGAACACCTTCCTAATATTGAGTTGCACCCTATTTTGCCCTCAGAACAGCCTTAATTTGTCGGTGCATGGATTCTACAAGGTGTCAAGCATTCCACAGGGATGCTGGCCCATGTTGACTCCAATGCTTCTCACAGTTGTGTCAATTTGGCTGAATGTCCTTTGGGTGGTGGACCATTCTTGATACACACGGGAACCTGTTGAGTGTAAAACCCAGCAGCGCTGCAGTTCTTGACACTCAAACCGGTGCGCCTGGCACCAACTACCATACCCCATCAAAGGCACTTCAATCTTTTGTCTTGCCCATTCACCCTCTGAATTGCACACATACACAATCCATGTCTCAATTCTCAAGGTTTAAAATTGTTTGTTAACCTGTCTCCTCCCCTTCATCTACACTGATTGAAGTGGATTTAACAGGTAAAATCAATAAGGGATCATAGCTTTCACCTGGTCAGTCTATGTCATGAAAAGAGCAGGTGTTCCTAAATGTTTTGTACACTCAGTACATATGACTGTGGGAAATGGATTTGATGCAGTTAGAATAAGGAGCGCAGCCAGGATGTCAGATAACAGAGCGGACCTGAGTCCCCACCCTGCAGCGTGGCCCCAGCCCCAACTACACTGGTGATTGCAGATAAGAGCTGTGTTTGTGTAGCTTTATTAACGCATTTCTACCACAGTTTGCACCATCCCTGTGCGTCACTAACAGGATAATCAACTTGTTTATCCCTGAATGAGGCTGAGCAAGATAGATGGACACATATTGCAGTACACACACACAGGTATACGCACAGCACGGGTACACACACACACACACACACACACACACACACAGGTATACAGACACAAAGGTGCACGCACAGACACTATGCAGACACACACATGGATGGAGGTATGATTAATTCCTTGTTGGATCCACCAAATGCTGTAGATTTCATTATTTTCATTTTGAACTACAGCAGAATTGTTTCAAGTCACCCAATTGAGCACTGCATTATATTACTATGGGATTTAAACATTTATTACGTTTTCTTGCAATGTTAACTCAAAAGTCAGAAAATGTCAAATTTAAATGCTGTTTTGTATTTTCCTCAAACTGGACCGTCCCAAACATGACTAATCTACATCAAACAGCCTCTGTGAGTTAAAGCAGCGACTAGCTTTCAAGTCTTTGAAGATATTTCTGAAAATACTCTCCTAAATCTGTATCTCCTGAGAAGCTGTGCTAGCAGTGGGTTTTCTGTTGACTTTGTGCTTAGCCTGGAGTCTTTAAGTGCAGTGCTGCGGCTGCCTCCCCCATCCTCTCCTTAAGCCCTTCTGTGGCTTCAATTCAGTTCCTGTCTGGCTTGCGGGTGAGGTTAAAATTGCTATTCTTAATCTATAAGTACCTCTGATATCAGCCAAGGCTTTTTAATAAAACTCACTGTGACCTAAAGGCTTTATAAAACACCCACCTTTTCTGTTTTCATATCTGGCCATTCTAGTTTCATTACTTCATTCAAAGTATTATAATTGGGTAAAGTAAGGCAAAACCAAGCCTCCTGATGATCTCTTCTACTGTCTCATTTGTTTGAATGAAATGTAGCCCTATGGGTGTTTTCATCTGCGTAATTACGTTGTAAAATTGTTATGAGTATGAATTGTTATAAACATAAGACGTGTTATATTATGGTCTGTATCTTTTGCCATGGATGGCATTTTCTGAGGAGGCATTCATGGATGAAGTGCAGTAACAGTACAGCATGTTGCCAGCCTGCCTGCTTCCTTAGAGAGCTGGAGTTGCTTAACAGCTATCCATGTCCTTAGCCAAATCATGAGGAGGACTTGGGCCTCACCAAAGCCCCTCTTCAAATACATTTAACTATGTACCCAAATGCAAGGTAACAAACTGGAGAGGTTGTCGGTGTTTATGTGAATTCCTTTGTGTCCTGTTGGCTTTCAGACCAATGGCTCAATTGAATGGCATCATGTTTTGTTTGAGCTGCACTCAATCTGTCTGTTTTACAAACAGGTCTGAAGAGTTTGTAGTATGTGACAGTGGGGTGATGTTAAATCACATATATTACTTGGACTTGTAATCAGCTAAGGGGATCTGAAAGAATCAGAAATGGGAGGAGGGCAGAAACTCAAGGGGAGAAATGTTTGCATAATTTGCCACTAGTATGTCATTGATTGCGAGATTAAACATTTGAGGGGCATTGACAAGAATAAATAGCAGCTCTTTCCCTGGTAATCACTAGTCATTGGCATTTACACTTAACTGGGTCTCTCTGAAGTGACTAGGACGCGGCTGGCATTAAACGAGACCGCAGAGGCCTTTACTGCTCTCTCTCACTGGTCACGTCAGGAGTCTATTGAGAAGACTGAGAGGGTAGGAAAGGATGGATGTGAGAAAACTTTAAATCTAATCAGATGAGGTCCTGAGAGAGGCATTCATTTAACACCAGTAGCAACACCAGTACAGCGTTTTTCCTAGTAAGAACCAAGGACTGTAGGGTATACGTGCCTAGTTAAATAAAGGTTAAATAATTATTATTATTGTTTGGTTTTTTTATATCGGAAGGACATACTATCTGAGAATGACCTTTCACATCAACCAAACTGTAGCAGTCCAGGTGGTAATGTCCATTATTAGATGACTCCTGGGTTTAACTCCTGTTCTATTTCATACAACCATCTGGACTCTTGGTATGAACCATTCCCTTAGCTGCCATTGGACGTTTGCTCTTCATTTCCAAATGTTAACGTATTCAGTAATGTTAGTAACAGCGTTTAGATCCCATCTTTTTGCCCACACTGTTGTCAACTCGATAAACAAGGTTGATGAACGTCATGCCTTTTACTAAGAAATAGTATTCCGCCTGGTATGAAGTGTATCTTCCGACAGACCTGAATGTACCACCCAATTAGATGAGTGCATCGCTGCATTAATCCCATGTTCCAAACAGCTTGTTAGTAAGCAGATGCACAGAGACACAGAAACATTCTGAAGAGGGATCAAGGGATTTTCTGAAATAATTCCCTTATTTCTAAAATGCTTAAAAGATTCTGTGTGTGTTTGTGCGACTGCCTGCCTATAGGTTCTGAGTCAGTAGTTTGCTTGTAACATACAGAAGTAGATTCTCAGATCCATGTGAAAAGGGAGAGTTGTTTAGATTGTGTGCCACTGTATTCAGAATCGCCAAATTAAACTTGTCTAAAATTGGAAATAATTGGGCCGCTACAGTAGTAAAGTGAGTTGATTGCTACATGAGATCATCAGGACCGTTTCCAACTCTTGAAACGCTTCCCTGCATGTGGTATTCTAAACGTCTAATCTCTGTCTAATAGCAACTAGTACCTCTATCTCCACAAGCCAAAATATGTGTCACTCAATTCGGTATAATACACACACGCGTGCACACACACACACAATAGGCTTCAGATATATGTTTTTTATGATTTATGAAAGAATAAATCCCCCCCCTGCCATCTACCACAATCCAGGGAGATTTGCATGAGTCTCTCACTGCTGGATCCCTGCTCAGATGCAGCAGCTTACCTTGCGGGCGTTGTGAGTGAGTTTATGATAGGCAGAAAGGTGTGGAGGATCACCAGTGAATCCCCAGGGGCTCTGAGTCCTACCATCAGCTCCTCTTCATCTCCTCCCCAGCCCCTAGATACAGGACAGGGATGTTTCTCCACATCTATTAGGCCTGTAAATGTGATGTACACACCAACACGCCACTGTATTTCTGTTCGACATCGTTAAAAACGGTAACTACTTTTTTGGCAACCATCCTTCATCATAGAATTACACAGCAGCACTCGGTATGAATTTTTTATGATTTCTGTGAGAGAATGGAGAGGAATGGAGTCTCTGAATGTGCTCTCATGAGAATTGAGATACAGGGGAGGGGAAGTTGAATAAGGGATGGGAGGGGGGGAATGGTAAGGAGAAGGAAAGGGGAAAATGGAGGGAAGAGTAAAAAACATATCAGTGGAGTGTTTGTGTGTACTGCACTAAGCAGACTGTCTGGGTCCAGTGGCAGTGAAGTGTATGAAACAGAGAGGGGGAGAGGCATGGGGAAGTGCTACTCAGAAAGGCCGGGACCGGTACAGGCTGATTAATATTGCTGCAAAGAGATGAAAACAAGAGCATAACTAAAGACAGTGGTGTCTCCAGTCCTGAGTCTGCAAGGTAAATGCTCTGAAGCTTAAGTGTGTATAGCCAGCAACACAAAATTAAACATACCTCTCATATCAGCTCGCTACTTGCATATAGCAGGACAAGAAATAAAAATGAATGATCAGGGCTGGATGGAGGCATGAAAAACACGAATTCTACCCCAACGGATTGTTCTTTCAAATAGTAATGAATAAATGTGCTTAATTCAAGCACACATGCAAATGAGAGTGTAGAATTACAGTTCATTCATGTGGGGGGTCTTAGGACTGAGATGTCATTTTGTAGTTCTCCATTAGCTTCCAGTGAACAGTACAGAACAACAGCATTGTGGCATGAGGTGGCAGCTCGGTCTCTGAATGTACAAACACATCCTGCCAGCGCCCCTCTGATCCCTACTCAAGTAAATAGAGAGTGAGAGAATTTCCCACCGGTCTGTGTGTGTATATGTTAGATGTTATTTTTTTTCAGAACATAAAAACACAGCACAAATGGAGACCAATCATGCACTGGGAATTTCTGGAGTGCTTTTAACATGGCTGGTTTTCAGGCAATTAGAAGGACCAAGCGAGGAGGAGGAGGACTGGAGAGAGAGTTGGGAGGTAGTGGTGATAATCAAATCAAATCACATTTTATTGGTCACATACACATGGTTAGCAGATGTTAATGTGAGTGTAGCGAAATTCTTGTGCTTCTAGTTCCGACAGTGCAGCAATATCTAACAAGTAATCTAACAATTCCCCAACAACTACCTTATACACACAAATCTAAAGGGATGGAATTTTTTATTTATTTCACCTTTATTTAACCAGGTAGGCTAGTTGAGAACAAGTTCTCATTTACAACTATAAGAATATGTACATATGAATATATGGATGAGCGATCGCAAAGTGGCATAGGCAAGATGCAATAGATGGTATAAGATACAGGATATACATATGAGATGAGTAATGTAAGATATGTAAACATTATTAAAGTGGCATTGTTTAAAGTGACTAGCGATCATTTATTAAAGTGGCCAATGATTTGAGTCTCTATGTAGGCAGCAGCCTCTCTGAGTTAGTGATTGCTGTTTAGCAGTCTGATGGCCTTGAGATAGAAGCTGTTTTTCAGTCTCTCGGTCCCAGCTTTGATGCACCTGTACTGACCTCGCCTTCTGGATGGTAGCAGGGTGAACAGGCAGTGGCTCGGGTGGTTGTTGTCCTTGATGATCTTTATGGCCTTCCTGTGACATCGGGTGCTGTAGGTGTCCTGGAGGGCAGGTAGTTTGCCCCCGGTGATGCGTTGTGCAGACTGCACCACCCTCTGGAGAGCCTTGCGGTTGAGGACGGTGCAGTTGCCATACCAGGCGGTGATACAGCCTGACAGGATGCTCTCAATTGCGAATCTGTAAAAGTTTGTCAGGGTTTTAGGCGACAAGCCTAAAGAATGGGAGAGGGGAGGATAATTGAGCTGTACATCATACCTACTGTATTTGCAGTGTAAAACCATCTCTCTAGCTTCCTGGAAGAGCTGAAGGTGCTTTAAACCTAGAATCTGCAGTTGAAACAATAACAAAGCTACCACCCTGCCTTGGTTTTGGTAAAAATTGAAGGATGGTCTTGGAGAAGTGTAACCACTCTCAAATTCATAGACGGAGCTATTGCTCAAGGATTGCTTAACCATGGTATAAAAATGATAGTTTCAACCATGTTTGAGGCTATACAGTGTTAGTTATTTACAAACATTGGAGTAAAAAAAGCTTATTGTAGGTTCTGATGGGGTACGACAGTTGAACTAAGCTCATGAGGCATGTATAAGTTATATTCTTGAAGAATCAATGGGTATACAGTATATAATTCATTTATAAGTCCAAAAATTGATGTAGTAACTAAGGATTCTAGCTTGAAAGGAAACAAATAATAGCTGCAGAGTTAGCAGGAGAACAGAGAGCGGAGAGGGGGTGGGAGGATGGGACAGTAGACCTCAGTTTGAGGTCAGTGCTGTAGTGCTAACATATCACATTTTGCAAGGTTGTCATGGAAGGTAAATCAATGGTGTACTAGAGCCTATTGTAAGACTGACTGTGTCTAGGAGATCTGTGTTCCAAGGGAAGTTTGTCGGTGTTGCTTCCAATACTTTTTTGCAGAGCAATATACTGTGTATCTCTATATATGGCTCCAGAGTTTTTGTATTTGATGTCGTCACTCTGCCATAGTTCATTTTGTGCGGAACTGTTGACATTAATTATTTAATTCAAACACTCTGACTCTCTCTCCCTCCCCCCTTCTCTTTCTCTCTCCCTCTCATCTCTCCTGTGCACTGCTCTGTCCTGCCCCACCTGTCTTCTGTTCATCTTGTCTTTTCCTCCCCTCCTCTCCTTTTCCCCCTTTCACTCTGTCTGCCCTTTGAATGGTGCAATTCCGCACTCACACACACCAGCACTGGCAAGATTTCTTCCCATTCATTACTGACCAAAGTGTTCTCCCCTCACAACGCAACTTTGCAGATTAGATAATGCATGAACTACCTCAAGACAAGTTCTTTCAACACTCATCATCCCTTTAGGAAAAGGAACAGATGCTAATGCTTCGTGGAAGGAGATGGATGAAATGAGACCAAGAGTATTCTCAACATGGAACTCTGAAAGTGTAGGTCGCAAGTCAAACAAGAACAAAAATGTGTAGCATTTTTTATTGGGCTGAGAGAAAAACGGTAAGTACTCTTAAACTGCCTGACTGCACTTGAAGTTCCCAGAAGCACCTGCTCCTCTGTGAAATAGAATACAATAATGTTGGAGAAAACTACCTAGACTGCATCCTCCATTAACTTGCATGAATGCATCGATGTGCTTCAGATTCTGCACTTAATAATGGGTCTCGAATCAAAGCGGTGATGTCACTGTGACATGGTGCCAGAACTTCTGAGGCTGCATCAAAGGCCTTCATCCAATCCCTCTCTCCCCATCTCTCTCTCTCCCTCTCCCCATCTCTCTCTCCCCATCTCCCTCTCCCCATCTCTCTCCCTCTTCCCATCTTTCTCTCCCTCTCCCGCAATCTTTTCTCTCCTCTCCCCATCTCTCTCCCTCTCCCCCATCTTTCTCCTCCCTCTCCCCATCTCTCTCTCCATCTCTCTCCCTCTCCCCATCTTTCTCTCCCTCCTCCCATCTCTCTCTCCCTCTCCCCATCTTTCTCTCCCTCTCTCTCCTCTCTTCTCCCTCTCCCATCTCTCTCTCCCCATCTCCCTCTCCCATCTCTCTCCCTCTCCCCATCCTTTCTCTCCCTCTCCCCATTCTTTCTCTCCTCTCCCATCTTCTCTCCTCTCCCCATCTCTCTCCCTCTCACCCATCTTCTGCCCCTCTCTCCATCTCTCTCCCTCTCCCCATCTTTCTCTCCCTCTCCCCATCTCTCTCTCCCCATCTCTCTCTCCCTCTCCCCATCTTTCTCTCCCTCTCCCCATCTCTCTCTCTCCCCATCTCTCTCCCTCTCCCCATCTCTCTGTCCCTCTCATCCTCATGATGTCTCCTCACACTATGGAGCTTCAACCGCTGCATATCCCTCACAGGGACCTCCTGGAGGCAGGCACTGTTTTAGCCTCATTTCCACCATTTTGGCATTGTACAGTCATTGTGATGGGTAATTTGGTGGTAATTTACGCTGGGCCGTGGCCCCTGAAGGAATCCCATTTCACAGTGATGAAGGCTGTCTCCGGGGCGACTGTGTGCCTCACTGAGCCACAGAATGGGCTACGCGCCCCCCCTGAATTTTAGCAGGGATAATTGGCAGTAGCCAAGGCTTTTCCACTGGCCTTGAAAACAAAGTAGGGCAGAGGGTTATACCTACAGTACTATATGTAGTGTTAGTGTGTAAGTCTGGAGGACAATCTCTGCACTACTGTGTCAGTCCATCAGATGGAGATATTTATTAAGAATGGATTGTGGTCATGGATCATACCCTGCAGAAAGGCATCCTAGCTAAGTGAGCCTGCTGGTATTATAATTCCTCTGTGTGTTGAGCTGGTCTCTAATGATGACATCCATGGAGAGTGGTAGCTAATGGCCACATCATTGACTGTGAGTTGAATGATTGGCTCAGTAACAGGGAGACAGAAGCAGGTGTGTATTTAGTAAACCGCGTTAAGATGACATTTTCATAATTCTTCTCAGGTTGGGTGCAGTTACAGTTAATGTTGTGTGGAGCCGGAGCGGGCAGAGGGCCCTCTTAGTGCTCTTCAAAAGGCCCTTGTCGCTCATAATTAGGGGAGCCATTTGAAGACACGCTGAGAAGAAGAAACAGCACCACAAGCATCTCAAGGGGGATGGCTTCAAAGCCCAATAACCTTTTAGAGAGAGAGAGAGAGAGAGAGAGAGAGAGAGAGAGAGAGAGAGAGATTGACCACTTCACTTGTTTGTTATGTACAAGGACAGAAAGTGCTCAAGTTGCTCGTAGAATTAAAAAAATAATACAAACAACCATCGAGACTATTGTCAAGTATACTCTGCATAATACATTTTATTGTGCGAGTGTGGTGCATTTATCCTTGAAAGTTTTCATTGGAGAGAGAGAGAGAGAGAGAGAGAGAGATGAAAAGGACTACTTCTCTTGATTGTTATGTACAAGGACATAAATGTCTGTTGCATTATAAAGTGTTAGAAAATCCTTTGGCTAAATAATGTTCATGGTAAGAGACAGCAGAACATTCATCTATGTAAATGCCACAGAAGCACTGGTCCTTAAGAGTTTTCCTCTGTAAAAACTACTTTACAATACTCAAACTCCAAATTACGGGCACACAGAGAGCACTGTCCTCACAGTCAAGATCATTGTGGATGCGATAAGTTGGAGGGAGGTGGGAGGGAGGTTTGAACAATGTGAAATTTAGGACATGAGTAAGATTTCTGACTTTGTCAATTACCAATCTGGGTAAATGATGCAATAGAGATTAATACAATATGACACCTGATTGTTTACCCTGCCATTCAGTCTATCACTCAAATATCTATTCCTTACACAAGAGGAATTATGCTTTAAACATACCACACACGCTAATTGATATACCTTAGTCTAGAATTGACTCCACAATTGTTTGGTCATGTATCACATTCATTACCTCTCATGAGCAGTCTCTCTCCATCACTCTGTTCTCGCTCACACACTCTCGCCACTCCTCTTTCTTGCCATTCCTGTTTTCTTTCTCCATCTCCATCCTATGCTCTCCACCCCCCCCATCAGTGGTGTAAAGTATTTCAGTAAAAATACTTTAAGTACTATTTAAGTCGTTTTTTAGGGTATCTGTACTTTACTATTTATATTTTTGCCTACTTTTACTTCACTACATTCCTAAAGAAAATAATGTACTTTTTACTCCATACATTTTCCCTGACACCCAAAAGTACTTGTTACATTTGACAGGAAAATGGTCCAATTCACACACTTATCAAGAGAACATCCCTGGTCATACCTACTGCCTCTGATCTGGCGAACTTACTAAACACAAATGCTTCGTTTGTAAATTATGTCTGAGTGTTGGAGTGTGCCCCTGGCTATCTGCCAATAAATAAATAAAAAAATAAAAAAATAGTGCCTTCTGGTTTGCTTAATATAAGGAATTTGAAATGGTTTATACTTGTACTTTTGATACTTAAGTACATTTTAGCAATGCCATTTAATTTTGATACTTTATGTATATTTAAAACCAAATACTTTTAGACATTTACTCAAGTAGTATTTTACTGGGTGACTTTCATTTTCTATTAAGGTATTTTTACTTTTACTCAAGTATGACAATTGAGTACTTTTTCCACCACTGCCCCCCATTCCTCTCTCCTCGACCCCCTTGCCATCTCTTTCTTCATCTCTCTCTGGCTTGATTCAGTGAGGTTATCATTTACCAACTATACCAGTTCTACTAGCTGCTCGTCTCTGGTCTCCTGAGGAAGTGCTTGTTCTGAAGGGAGTGATAATGACGACACCACACTACACCAGCTTTTCCCGGAGCGCCACAGGATTACCGTCCTCCTCTCCTCCCCTGGCTGTCACTCTCTCCCTCTCTCCCCTCAGCCAGGTGATGTATAAATAAAGCCATGGATCAGTACCGACCAATGGGAGAAATGTATCATTAAGTCTCCTCGCCCCCCGTAACCTCTTTGACCTTTAGAAGATCAGTTCAACGTACTTCTCTACACCCAAGCCCCACTCTGTTCCCCACTCTGAGGACATGGGCCTATACTGTGTATCATATGGATTATAATTAATGGGCATTTTTGTAGGGGTTGATACATTTCTTGTAAGGGAAAATCATGTCTAAAATTTCTGAGTGGAAACTCCAAACTTCAGAAGCCTTTTTAAATCTCAACTACACTACACGTTTTACATTTCCTGCATCCTGTGTGAATTTAAGACCTGAGCCCTAGGACCATACGTCAGGACTACCGGGCATGATGACTCCTTGCTGCCCCCAGTCCACCTGGCCCTGCTGCTGTTCCAGTTTCAACTGTTCTGCCTGCGGTTATGAAACCCCTACCTGTCCCAGACCTGCTGTTTTCAACTCTTAATGATCGGCTATGAAAAGCCAACTGACATTTATTCCTGATTATTATTTGACCATGCTTGTCATTTATGAACATTTTGAACATCTTGGCCATGTTCTGTTATAATCTCCACCCGGCACAGCCAGAAGAGGACTGGCCACCCCACATAGCCTGGTTCCTCTCTAGGTTTCTTCCTAGGTTTTGGCCTTTCTAGGGAGTTTTTCCTAGCCACTGTGCTTCTACACCTGCATTGCTTGCTGTTTGGGGTTTTAGGCTGGGTTCCTGTACAGCACTTCGAGATATTAGCTGATGTATGAAGGGCTATATAAAATAAACTTGATTTGAAAAATCAATATTATATACTCTGTAGCTACTACTGTGAACAGATTGGGAGCCTTAAATTAGAAATAATTCCACACTCCATATCTGCAGCAGGCATTTATCTCTTCCATATCATTATCATGAAATCTATATTCTGTCAGCTCCCTGGCGCCATAATTTGGTTCTGAAGTATATTCACAAATAAGGTGCATGTAGATTTGAAGATGTAATAATTCAGTCACTACTACACAGCAGTCATAAAAAATAGATGTGATTTGAATGAAAGCCCCGTGAGCCAATTAGCAACGGTAGTTTGAACAGGAAAGTGGGTAGATTGCTCACAGAGGAATGTGTGGGAGGGGGTGGGGGCATTCATATACAGAGAGAAGTGTAATTTCCGGAAAATACAATTATGTTCCGACCTTGATTCATTGTCACTAGTTACTTTTCTGCACCTGTGATTCAAGATGGAATTGGAAAGTGACATATCTCTTTCTTTCTCTCTAAATCATTGAGCTACACAGGAAGAGACTGACATTGTTTTCGTTCTTTCCCCAGTCACTCATTTTTTACATAATAGTTGAAATACAGTATATTCCATGTTTTACATGATAGACAGGTGAATCTGACAGTAACGACCCAAGGTGTCTGTGCAAGTTCAGAGACTATTTGATCTCAATTAACTAAAGCCCAAGGCATCCGCTCAGGGAGCTAACATTAATCTTCAAATTTCAGTAATAGTGATGTGACAATGTAGTCAAGCAAACTTCATACACTCCCCCTTTAACCACCTCTCCACAGTCATCCCAGGTCATCTGTATGCCAGAAGACGGGTTAGCCCACTGAACTAAAGCCGCACCCACTGGGCAAAAACTGGTTGAATCAACATTGTTTCCACTTCATTTCAACAGACAATTTCTATGTGATTACGTTGAATCAATGTGGGAAACTGATTGGATTTTTAAAAAGTAATCAAAGTAAGGGAATTTCTTAATTTTTTTCACCTAACGTTTAACCTAAATCTAATTAGAGCCTGTAAGTAAGCATTTCACTGTAAGGTCTACCTGTTGTATTCGGCGCACGTGACAAATAAACTTTGATTTGATTTAATGACATTTTGTTGTTGATTTCAAATTGAATTCAGGTTAGTTGACAACTCAACCAAATGTGAATCAAAACCAGAAGTTGAACTCAGGTCTGTGCCCAGATGATAGGCATTAGCTTGGGGAGTTATAGCAAGTTTATGGTCTCAGCCAAGGTTTTTCATCATGCAAGAGTGTCTCACACATTAATGGCTGATACAATGTTATTGCTCTTAAATTAACTCTTGAAATGTAATCTCATAGATAGATCATGCAGCCACCTACCTCTGCATTTCTTATAGTCTACCATTTTTCAGCAGGCAATCTTAGCATTCCCGCTGAGAAAAAATTATCACTCTTAATGAATGGTTTGCACCGGGTCAAATGGGACTACTGATGCCACCGTGCAGAGGGCAGTCAAAGCCGAATAGTAATGTTATCATACCAAGACGATTGCCACTCGGCAATAGAGGTCTAGCGCTGTGCACTACGCACAGCACGGAAACCCATATATTAGATCGCACATAATGAGAAAAGCCTAGCAGTCTATAAAGTACAGGGGCGGATGAGGGGGAGGGGATTTTTGCATTACGCGTACAGTATGAGTGGCAAGCCTAGTCCGTTCCTTCGCGCACAATGAACTGTAGACTACAGCTGTCTGTTACGTGTAGTCTATGAGACCGGGCTGGGCTACAGGAGGAACAAAAAAGTGACAGTTTACTGTGGTGGTCTTACCTACAGCTTTAAATCCGCCACCTGATCTGCTATGGCAGCGATCATGGGACTCTCAAATCCAGTTCGGAAAGAAGGTAAGCACAGCGCAAACAAAGGATGCCTTGCCACTCATGGATAACCACCGAGCCAATATAACCAGAGGTGTTAATTCCAAACTACTATATTGATAGTAAATGCAACTTATTATTTTAATTAATTCTGTTTTCTGTCAAATTACAGGAATAAAATGTGTTGATATGTGGACACGCACTGGCGGCGCGCTCGGTGGTCGTGTTTGATGTAACCTACCTTTGACAGGTACTGGTCAGAGTTCGTGCAGACGTGTCGAACCAAGCACTGTTGTAGAACCGAGGTAAGGTATTTTATTAACTACCATAATTATTAAATGCTTAATAGATTAGTAACCCTGACAATGCTGTATATATGTCCGTAGTAGCCTATATGACTGAACAGACATGGCTATTAGACAACCAAACTGGGTTCATGTATGGTCGGAGTCTGTCAGGGGGGCAAACTTTATTTGCATCAGTTTTGGGTAGCCTATATGATTCCGGGATGTTAGGCTATGTGTCTATTAAACTAGTGAAGCCAACATGCGGACAACTTCGTTTATTGAGGTTTCCATTTGTTGTGGTTCTAATTAAAACCAGCAAATGGAAACCTCAATAAACGAAGTTGTTAATTTATTAATACATTGTTAATTTATACTGTATTTATTTTCTATCCCCATTCATCCATCCCAAATTTGTCTACGCTTTTTCTTTTAGTCTCTTCCACGCTCACGCTCTCTCTCTTCTCCCCTCTTTTTTTATTCTCTCGGCAGTTTTTTGTGTGTTGCGTTATCGCCCTGTTTTCATGTTGTTTTTCAGCAAGTGAGTGAAAACGTGCCCACGTGTTCCTCTTATGCTCCAACGCATTTCACGCTCGCCTAGGATTTTGACAGCTAGTTTAATTCTTTAGCCTACCCAGTACCCACGTGTAAACTACAATTTAAAACAGCCCCATTCTTCCTTCCTGCAGAGCATGTGAAGTGTTCCTGTATTATTTCTTACCCCATTATTAACGCGCTCTGCTTTATTTGCGCCTTGCTGCTGTTTGTCATCAACGATTCACGTTCTGAATAAATAATAATTCCAGATCTGACAGTCAACTGCGACTATGCCCTGGGCGCTGTGTGTTCAATACATCCTGTTATCCATGTCAAGGATGTTTAGAATAAGATATTTTCTCTAACTATTCACACGTTGTCAAATTGGTTATATTTTTTTACATAAAATATTATTGAAATTCTAAAAGGAAGGCATGGCTGCTCAAGAGCAATTGACATGCTTCAGATTTGATGACAGCGAATTGGATATCATGGAACCATTGGAATAGGATATGGGCGTCAGATGGAATAGTTTAGATTTGTTCTTGAATATTAAATATGACTGGGAATTGCTAAATGGTTACACTGCCTATCCAGCTTAACCACTATTCATGGCTCTGAAGATGACCCAAAGGTCAGTGGGGTGTTCATCTACCAAGGCTTTGTAATGGGTTGAATTTAAAGCCCTGATGAGTAACTTTTGATGAAATGAACCTTGAGCATATTGCGAGAACTTATTTTCAGTATGTTTTCACTACGTTCAATATACAGTTTTAGATCATAAGATATGATATTCCAAACGTGAATGTATTGTAACGACCCTTGGTTAGGCGCGGAAATCGACTCTGCCGCACGAGCATGCTTTTGCGGCACAGTCGATAGCGCGCCGGACCTCGGGCTAGAAGGTTGAGGGTTCGAGACCTGCTCCCTGCCTGTTTCATTACAGTATGTTGAATCATTCAATCAAGGACTTTCAGCTAACACGCATTAGGAAACTCTCAAGAAGTATATATAAGCTCTGAAAATGTTAAGTACTGTTGTTTCTTCAAGGCCATTTCAGTCATAATATTTTCTGGCCAGTGCAGAAATAGCCTCTGTTTTATTCTAGGAATGTATTCCTTTCCAATCATTTTTTTGTGTGTTTTTGTTTTCCAGCATTGTGATTTGTATTCTCTTTGCTGATTTAATTTAATTACTTGGCATGCATGCCTACACCTAAGGGATAATCAATTGAGGGGCGTTCTATGGAAAATATTGAAGGATGTGGAAAGTGTGTTCCATAAATCACGACGCGCTAGCAGACTGGAACTGACCTTCTATGGAGCTGGATTATTTTCCAGAGAACGTATAGCGCCCCGAGTTGATTATCCCTTTTATACCATGGCTATAATTGAACATATTTGCTGCTATAAATGTGTTAATTTGCTGATAGAAATGTGTTTAACACCCACTGAAGTAGCTAGCAAGTTTACTAGATAGCTACAGTAGTTGCCGTGGTAACCAAACAAACAGACTTGCTAGTTTAGCTAACCAAAACATCAGTCCTGGCTTGCCATTATGAAAATCCAATTCAACAATGCCAATAATGGTTTCGTTTCAACCTTTGCTTTCAAAAGCAGCTCAAACATAGAACATGTAAGAATTAACTATAGCCATTTAATTTTACCGTGCAAATATACTGTGCGTTATAGGGAAATAATGCACGCTCTAGAATGCCCATCAAGCCAATCAGAAACAATTATTCAACAACGTCATGGTATAATTAAGCAATAACGCATGAAGGGGTCCGGTATATGGCCAATATACCACGGCTAAGGGCTGTTATTACGCACGACGTAACGCAGAGTTGCCATATACCACAAACCTCTGAGGTGCCTTATTGCTATTAGAAACTGGTTTACCAACGTTATTAGAACAGTACAAAAATAATTGTCATACAGCTTTCAGCCATTCAGCATCCAGGAGCCAAACTATTCGGTTTATGTTTATGTTAACACTAGTTGAAGAATTTTTCATTTTTCAAACACCTAAACCAGCCTTTTCCTGCAATCTAGAGCCATAATCATTATGCTTAATTCTATTCAAAATATATGTTTATTTTCCTGCATATCTAAGCATACCTCTTAAACTGTATCTTCCAGACTATGCTTCTCTGCATCTCTGCTAAAATCTGGGTGAAAGATTGAAAGGAATGTGATCTGAAGGCCACGTTTCACTGTGTCCACTATGGGCATGAAGCCTCTGACTATTACCATGTCAGCCTTCCAGGTTTGGCTTTGGACATGATGCTGCAACAAGGCTCCTCATTCACATTGTTCAGTTCACCAACAGCCGTAACCACATTATACATTTTTCATATTTACTTTCCATTAATGTTGTCAGCTACAAATCTCTGCATACATTTTTTGTGATTCTAAACTTAGCCTATACGGTTCACATAGAGAACATTTGTTCCATTCAAGGTTTAAAACATTCTCTCTCTCCCACCTCCTTATCCCATCCTCAGTCAACCTATCACCTGGGTGGCTTTCTATTTCCCAAAGATAAATTAAAGCGTTTGCTTGTATGCCTCATCTGCCTGAACTTGTCAATTTTAGTTCATTGGGGTGGAAACGAGGCAGTGAGGGAGAGAGATTGGGAGAATATTAAGGACTACAGGTGTTGGCAATGACAGTGATTTGATTAAGAATACAGAGGTGCTGTTCTGGCATACTGCTCATGCTCAGCCACCACAGCCCATTATCAGCCTTACTCAGCAGAGTACTGTGCGTTAGCGGAGGAGAGGATCACGTATTGAGTTGTCCTTTTCACTTTCAAATTGCCCTCAAATTAATGTCAAAAGTGGTTTATGACACAATCGCGGTGAAGAGCAAATAAGTTTACACCATTTAATTCTGTCAATTTGTATTCTGTGTGCGGAGGAAGTGTATTTGATTTCTACATCTAATAGTGTTTCATTTTATCTGTAGTATTATACAGACCGTTAGAATGATGGCATGGAAGGGAAACAGCTCAGATAAGCTCCCCCAGTAACACTCACAGTTTACAGGCAACCTACAGTTGAAGTCGGAAGTTTACATATACCTTAGCCAAATACATTTAAACTCTGTTTTTCACAATTCATGACATTTAATCCTAGTGAAAATGCCCTGTCTTAGGTCAGTTAGGATCACCAATTTATTTTAAGAATGTGAAATCTTGAATTCTTTCATCACATTCCCAGTGGGTCAGAAGTTTACATACACTCAATGAGTATTTGGTAGCATTGCCTTTAAATTGTTTAACTTGGGTCAAACATTTCAGGTAGCCTTCCACAAGCTTCCCACAGTAAATTGGGTGAATTGTGGCCCATTCCTCCTGGCAGAGCTGGTGTAACTGAGTTAGATTCGTAGGCCTCCTTGCTCGCACACGCTTTTTCAGTTCTGCCCACAAATTTTCTATGGGATTGAGGTCAGAGTTTGTGATGGCCACTCCAATACCTTGACTTTGTTGTCCTTAAGCCATTTTGCCACAACTTTGGAAGTATGCTTGGGGTCATTGTCCATTTGGAAGACCCATTTGCGACCAAGCTTTAACTTCCTGACTGATGTCTTGAGATGTTGCTTCAATATATCTACATAATGTTCCTGCCTCATGATGCCATCTATTTTGTGAAGTGCACCAGTCCCTCCTGCAGCAAAGCACCCCCACAACACGATGCTGCCACCCCCGTGCTTCACGGTTGGGATGGTGTTCTTCGGCTTGCAAGCCTCCCCCTTTTTCCTCCGAACATAACGATGGTCATTATGGCGGAACAGTTCTATTTTTGTTTCATCAGACCAGAGGACATTTCTCCAAAAAGTACGATCTTTGTCCCCATGTGCAGTTGCAAACCGTAGTCTGGCTTTTTTATGGCGATTTTGGAGCAGTGCTTCTGCCTTGCTGAGCGGCTTTTCAGGTTATGTCGATATTGGACTCGTTTTACTGTGGATATAGATACTTTTGTACCTGTTTCCTCCGGAATCTTCACAGGGTCCTTTCCTGTTGTTCTGTGATTGATTTGCACTTTTCGCACCAAAGTACGTTCATCTCTAGGGGACAGAACACGTCTCTTTCCTGAGCGGTATGACGGCTGCGTGGTCCCATGGTGTTTATACTTGCATACTATTATTTGTACAGATGAACGTGGTACCTTCAGGCGTTTGGGAATTACAACTGTCAGATCTTGGCTGATTTCTTTTGATTTTCTCATGATGTCAAGCGAAGAGGCACTGAGTTTGAAGGTAGGCCTTGAAATACATCCACAGGCACACCTCCAATTGACTCAAATAATGTAAATGAGCCTATCTGAAGCTTCTAAAGCCATGACATAATTTTCTGGAATTTTCCAAGCTGTTTAAAGGCCAAGTCAACTCAGTGTATGTAAACTTCTGACCCACTGGAATTGTGATACAGTGAATTATAAGTGAAATAATATGTCTGTAAACAATTGTTGGAAAAATGACTTGTGTCATGCACAAAGTAGATATCCTAACCGACTTACCAAAACTATAGTTTGTTCACAAGACATTTGTGGAGTGGTTGAAAAACTAGTTTTAATGACTCCAAGCTAAGTGTATGTAAACTTCCGACTTCAACTGTATAAACCCCAAACTTCCCGGAGCGCTCCTCTCAAACGTGTCATGACTGATGTGCTACCCATTCTTAACTCAGGCAAACCTGGATTCTCTCAGTTATGGGAATCGAAGCTTATGGCCTTGTCTAACGTCCGTGGCGGCTATGAACTTCACTAGAGCATACACACCGTACCGCCAGTAACTATGTTGTGTAGATGAGGGGCCAGGGGAATAAGATGGGGGGGGGGGGCTCTTGTGGGCTCTTGTGTCTCAGAGTTATAGTCCAAGGGAGTTACATTGGCATTCTGGAGAGTAAAAATTGATTTAAATTATCTCTCATCCTATGGATGGCAGAGGTTTGTGCAGGGGTGGCTGTTGTGGCCTTCTCTTAAGGTAATAAAAAGAAAAACAGACACCGTCCTCACGGGAGATACTTCTGAAACACCTTGGGCCAGAATGGTAACAGTAAAGAAGTCAAGCAAGCTAGTGTGATACCTCCATCACACTGGCTTGCAAAGCCACTAATGGGATTTCCCTGCTCTGCTCTGACTTCTTGGTATTGGCCAAAAGTTACAAGACAATTTTCACAGAGTTTGTCCTATATGAACCAGCCATAGAGGTGTCCCATACCTTGTCGTAAAAGTGACTGATCCGTCACTAAGACCTGGCAATGAGTATACAGTAAGAACAAAAGTGTTTCTGTAGCTCTCTCATGTTACCCAGCTTCTCTCAGTTGTTATGCAACCATTCAGCAAATTAACATCCCTTCATCATGAAGCCATAAGACTAAAACAGGACAGAACCTGACCTGACCTGAGGCTTTAATTAAAGATACTAAATGCGGGAAATGACTGGACTTCCCACGGTACCGTGCTTATTTACCCAAGAGAACACCAGGATTGTTTATTCTGAAATAAGCTCTCGTAGTGGGTTTAAAACAAATGCCAAATCTAGAGCAGTAAATCGCTCTCAGGTATCAACCATCTTCCTGCCCCGCCCCCTCCCCCAAAAAACATTTGACACAGTAAGGCTGTGTGGGCTCTTCAAACAACCTCCGTTACACATGCCCACCTCCCCCTCAGTTCAAAACCAAGGCTAACACCCCTTCTGAACCCTCATTAGTATTCTCTGCAGTGCATTCGTAGCTGACCATCGCTGACCATTTTGGTTACTACATGATTCCATATGTGTTATTTCATAGTTTTGATGTCTTCACTGTTATTCTACAATGTAGAAAATAGTAAAAATAAAGAAAAACCGTTGAATGGGTAGGTGTGTCTAAACTTTTGACTGGTACTGTATATGAGCCAATGGCTTACTGTGAAACATGCTAAAATCGTAGGCAGGAAGTCTCATTAAAGGCCCAGTGCAGTCAAATAATTTTCTGTGTTTTACATATATATTTCCACACTAAGAGGTTGGAATAATACTGAAATTGTGAAAATAAGGATAATGCCCTTTTAGTGTAGGAGCTGTTTGAATAGACAGCCTGAAATGTCAGCCTGTTTTGGTGGGAGGGAGTTTTGGCGTGCCTGGTGACATCACCAGGCGGTCAATAACAGCTGGTGCGCGATGTCTAATATTAAGGTAGTCTTGAGGTATTGCTCACCTGAGGTATAGTACCTCATGATAAGCTGTAGACCACACTATTTGTATTTTTCATAGCCGTTTATTTACCACCACAAACCAGCGCTGGCGCTAAGACCGTACTCAGTGAGCTGTATAAGGCCATAAGCAAACAAGAAAATGCTTATCCAGAAGCGGCGCTCCTAGTGGCCGGGGACTTTAATGCAGGCAAATTTACATTTGTTTTACCTCATTTCTACCAACATGTCACATGAGGGAAAAACAGAGGGGGGAAAATCTATAATAGACCACCTTTACCCCACACACAGATACGTGTACAAAGATCTCCCTCGCCCTCCATTTGGAAAATCTGCTTTCAAGCAAAACCTAAAGCAGGAAGTACCAGTGACTCGCTCAATACGGAAGTGATCAGATGACGCGGATTCTATGCTACAGGACTGTTTTGCTAGCACAGATTGGAATATGTTCTGGGATTCATCCAACAGCATTGAGGAGTATACCACCTCAGTCACCGGCTTCATCAATAAGTGCATCGACGACGTTGTCCCTACAGTGACCGTACGTACATATCCCAACCAGAAGCTATGGATTACAGGCAACATCCGCACCAAGCTAAAGGCTAAAGCTCACGCTTTCAAGGAGCGGGACACTAATCAGGACGCTTATAAGAAATCTCGATATGCCCTCAGACGAACCATCAAACAGGCAAAGCATCAATACAGGACTAAGATTGAATCCTATTACACCGGCTCTGACGCTCGTAAGATGTGGCAGGACTACAAAGGGAAACCCAGCCGCGAACGGCCCAGTGACGCGAGTCACCTACCTAAATGACTTCCGCCCCGTAGCACTCACGTCTATAGCCATGAAGGGCTGGTCATGGCTGGTCATGGCTCACATCAACACCACCATCCCGGAAACCCTAGACCCACTTCGCATACCAACCCACAGATGATGAAATCTCAACAGATCCACAGATGATGAAATCTCAATCGCACTCCACACTGCCCTTTCCCACCTGGACAAAAGGATCAGCTATGTGAGAATGCTGTTCATTGACTACAGCTCAGCGTTCAACACCATAGTGCCCACAAAGCTCATCACTAAGCTAAGGACCCTGGTACTAAACACCTCCCTCTGCAACTGGATCCTGGACTTCCTGACGAGCCGCCCCCAGGTGGTAAGGGTAGTCAACAACACATCTGCCACGCGGATCCCCTGCTTAATCCCCTCCTCTACACCCTGTTCACCCACGACTGTATGGCCAAGCACGACTCCAACACCATCATTAAGTTTGCTGACGACACAACGGTGGTAGGCCTGATCGATGAGACAGCCAATAGGGAGGAGGTCAGAGACCTGGCAGTGTGGTGCCAGGACAACAACCTCACCCTCAACATGAGCAAGACAAAGGAGATGATTGTGGACTACAGGAAAAGATGGGCCGAGCAGGCCCGCATTCACATCGACAGTGCTGTAGGGGAGCGGGTCAAGAGTTTCAAGTTCCTTGGTGTCCACATCACCAACAAACTATCATGGTCCAAACACACCAAAAAAAGTAGTGAAGAGGGCACGACAACAACTTTTCCCCCTCAGGAGACTGAGCCCCAGATCCACAAAACGTTCTACAGCTGCACCATTGAGAGCATCCTGACTGGTTGCATCACCGCCTTGTATGGCAACTGCTCGGCATATAACCGTAAGGCGCTACAGAGGGTAGTGCGTACAGCCCAGTACATCACTGGGGCCAAACTTCCTGCCATCCAGGACCTATATACTAGGCGGTGTCAGAGGAAGGCCCAAAATGTGGTCAAAGACTGCAGTCACCCAAGTCATAGAGTGGCGCAGCGGTCTAAGGCACTGCATCTCAGTGCAAGGCGTAACTGCAGTCCCTGGTTTGAATCCAGGCTGCATCACATCCGACCGTGATTGGGAGTCCCATAGGGCAGCGCAAAATTGGCCCAGAGTCGTCTGGGTGTGGCCGGGGTAGGCCGTCATTGTAAATAAGAATTTGTTCTTAACTGTCTTGCCTAGTTAAATAAAGGTTGAAAAAAAAATTAAGTATGGCAAGCGGTACTGGAGGGTCAAGTCTAGGTCTAAAAGGCTCATAACAGCTTCTACCCCCAAGCCATAAGACTGCTGAAAAGTTAATAAAATGGCCACCTGGACTATTTTCATTTTACACTACTGCTACTTTATGTTTATTATCACTTTACCCCTACCTACATGTACAATTTCCTTGGCTAACCTGTACCCCCCGCACATTGACATGGCACCGGTAACCCCTGTATATAGCCTCATTATTATTATTTTTTATTTATTTTTTTACTTTAGTTTATTTAGTAAATATTTTCTTAACTCCATTTTTTTTAACTGCATTGTTGGTTAAGGGCTTGTAAGTAAGCATTTCACGGTAGGGTCTATACCTGTTGTATTCGGCGCATGTGACAAATAAAATTGGATTTGATTTGAAATTAGTGAAAGACGTCCTTCAGCTAACTTTAACTGTTGAAAAGTCTCAAGTATAAATACTCTAAAGTACACACACTAAGGGGTAAAACATTTTTTTATAAGCAATATAGTGTTTTTTAGAAAGAACTGCAAACTTCAAGGAGTAGAGCATTCAAGGAGTTGGTCTAATGAGAATCTGTGATGTCATCGGTCTCCCCTCTTGCTTGAGGAACAATAGAGGAGCAATAGAGAACAAAAGAGGAAAGCCCCCCCACTTGTGCTGTGTAATGACTTACCTGGGCCACCTATTGAGATGTGCCTCTTGTTAAGTAAATCAGGTGTTAAATGAGGTGAAAAGGAGACCAATAAGAAAGAGATTTCAAAACCTCTACCAATAAGAGCTAGTTTTCAGTTTTCCCCTTTCCACTCAGACCACTCTTAGTAACATTTTTGCTTGGGAAATTGCTCTTCGCTAAGAAGCTATTTTTGTTTATTTTTAACAATTTTAATTGGAAACAATTACAGTAAGGTGTTTAATTTCAACCCAGAAATGATTTGATATTAAGATAACCACGGTTGCATTAGACATTTAAGATCATATCTAGCCATGTAAATGATTATGCTCATATCTAATAATGCTACACAAGCCATTTGAAAATAAAAAATAGCAGTTACAACTCATTCTCTGACCCCCTAAGATGAAGTTCTCTCAAGGGCAGAGTGTTTAAGTGTGGTACAAAGCCCTTAAAGATAGTGTGTAGACTACAGTGTGAAGTGGGAATGCAGTGAGTCTGCCTAGCTCTTGTTTCAGCCTCACCCACTTCGTTTTACCTCCACTCCATTCTCGTTCTTTTCACTTCTTCTTTCTTGCAGTATTCTTTAATTCCCGTCTACCCATTCTCTCTCCCAACTGCTGTTCTCTTTGGCTATGTAATTTAATGGCTGAGGGGAGTGAGCTCAAACATCCTCTCTCTGTCCTGGCAAGTCTGTCTGTCTCTGTCTGCCTGTGGCTCTCAGTTTGTACTGGACAGGTCATTTCATTATAATGCATTACACTTCAATGAAGCCATTATACCCTCATCATCCTGAGCCAAAATGGGAACCCAGATGAAATGAGTAAAGTGACTAGGGAAAGAGACTGAGGAGCAGGGGAGAGTGATACATGGAGTGAGAAAATAAGAATAAAAAAGTAGAGAATCACTGGTGCTCTCGACAAGATTCTCACAAAGGCGACACAGAGAATGAGACTTCATATTTTTCTCATACTGGTGACATGACATTTCATCCCAGCAGGCTGGCCTCCATCCCTTATCCCTGACAGAACTATTCTTTATTCTGGGTGGCATTAGCGCTGTAACATGCTGTGCCAGTGGAGATGTGCTGAGGAAGCAGATGCTGCCTGGCTGCTCTGCACTGGGGTCAGTCCTGTCTTTAGGACGAAGCCATGTTGGTTGACTGAGCCTCTGGGGAAGCTGCTGTGGTCAGAAGGAAAACTTGGAGAGAAGCCTGTGAAAACACACACAGACATGGCCACTGCTACTGCTACTGGCAGTAGTGGTACTGGTGTCAACACTAGACCTAACACTTACCGATTCACCTAACACCTGGCTATTCCAGCCTCTCCACCAGTCACCATCTTCCCTCTAGCCTCTCCTCTCTGACCTTTCCAACCACACCTGTCATTTCCTTTCTAACCATGAACCCCTTCTCTCCATCTCTCTCTTTCTGTCCCCTATTAAACTATTCTTTACTGTCTCTCTCGTTATCTCCCTCCCTGAAACCCTCTACTTGACCGATCTGCTCGCCAATCTACTCTGTCACCCTTGCCTTTTGCCCTGTCCAACACGACACCTTACTCTGTCCCTCTCTCTTTCCTTCTCATTTTCACTCCTCATTTGTTTTTCTCTTTTCCCTTTCCCATATCTCTTTATCTACTTCCTTCTCTCTGTTTGTTTACTTGTCCCCCTCCCTTATTCCCTTTCTCTCTGTCCCCCGCCAGTCCTTGGCTAATGTCTCTCCTCCCAGTCATACATGTATGCAGCATGTTGTCCCCTTGTCTCTTTAATCTTCTCTCGTCAGGCGAGCCCACCTCTAGATGGATCAGTGGCTGATTTGTGGCCTCCCAGCGTGTTCCGTCTGTCTCTGCCTGTCCTCCCSCCYCGTACCCCACAGAGACCTGCATRYTTAATATGGCTTTCAGCTTTCACACATTTCCTGCTGACTAACAGGCAACTCCTCATCACACCCACACCTACTGCCAGTGTTCTACCACTGGACAGAGCATGGGGAATGGAGGCTGATCCTTTTAAGCGTATGACTTCTAAAGAAGTTAATCGGGAGTGTGTGTGTGGCCAGAGGATGTTGATCTCCAACTCTAAAACCAGGGACTTAATAGATCGCTGCTGTCAGTAGGGGTCATAGAGGAAATATGCTGAGAGTAGGTGGTGTTGGTAATGATTCTTATTGTGTCATTAAAATGCTGGGCGGCAGTTTATAGACCGGGGGCAGTCTGGCTCGCGGGCAGCACACTTTCAATGTCCCCGCGACCAATTACTTTGCCACCTACTACTATAATTAACATCTATTTATTTAAAGTGTTGGGTGTTTTGTTCCAGAAGCTCTGTGCCCTGAAACATGTTTTAGCTAATGAACGCTGCGAGCTGAGAGAGAACAGTTGAGAAGGGGGTGGGAATGAGAGGGCTACTTCCACCTCTGTTAGAAAAGGGATCACAGCAGCGATTGAATGAGGGTAAGAGGCATGAGTTGATCAAGAGGCTTGACTTAGTGCAGGACAGGGTTAGGTGTTCAGAGCCTCAGTGCCGGACAGGGTTTGAGGTGTTTCAGAGCCTTCAGTGCCGGACAGGGTTGAGGTGTTCAGAGCCTTCAGTGCAGGACGGGGTGAGGTGTTCAGAGTACAGACTAGCGGACAGGGTTGAAGGTGTTCAAGCCTTTCAGTGCCAGACAGGGGTTGAGGTGTTCAGAGCCTTCAGTGCCGGACAGGGGTTAGAGGTAGTAAAGGCTTCAGTGCGACAGGGGTTGAGGTGTTCAGAGCCTTCAGTGCCGGACGGGGAAGGGTTTCAGAGCTTCAGGCCGGACGGGGTTGAGGTGTTCATAGCTTCAGTGCCGGACAGGGGTTGAGGTGTTCAAGCTTCAGTGCCGGACAGGGGTTGAGGTGTCATGAGCTTCAGTGGACAGGGGTTGAGGTGTTCAGAGCCTTCAGTGCTGACAGGGGTTGAGGGTGTTCAAAGCCTTCAGTGCCGGACAGGGGTTGAGGTGTTCAGAGCCTTCAGTGCCGGACAGGGGTTGAGGTGTTCATAGCCTTCAGTGCCGGACAGGGGTTGAGGTGTTATTCAAGGCCTTCAGTGCCGGACAGGGGTTGAGGGTTCAGACCTTCAGTGCCGGACAGGGGTTGAGGTTACGAGCCTTCATGCAGGCAGGGGGTGGTTCAGAGCCTTCAGTGCCGGACAGATGAGGTGTTATGCAGAGTTTCGCTTCAGTGCCGGACAGGGGTTGAGGTGTTCAATAGCCTTACATGACTCGGGACAGGGTTTAGGTTTAAAGCAGCTTCATGCGGACAGGGGTTGAGGTGTTCAGAGCCTTCAGTGCCGGACAGGGGTTGAGGTGTTCAGAGCCTTCAGTGCAGGACAGGCTCATCATGGATGGATGGTGTTGGAGACGAGCTCAACTCTTCCGCCGAGGGCAGGACAGGATTTGACTGGGAAGACAAAAAACAAAAACACAATACACTACACAGTTAGACAAAAGAGCTAAGAATGAGTTAGTCCAAGCAAGGAGTAAAATCATTGATGTTTAATAATGTGATTGGGTTTGTGTATGTGATTGAATCTACATACAGTAATGAGAGAAAATTGACAGGGCTACTCACAGTCCCTGGAGAGGAAACATTTAATGTGCCAGTGGATGAGCGGACACATGAGACATGGCTTCAGTTCATGGCAGGAGAGAGTTGGCAATGGTAGTGGAGTGGTCATCACCTCTTAATCAGGGAACAGGAGGGGACATTCCATTACAGCTGCGGCATCACAGGTTTGGGCAACAAGTTTGTCCATGAAGTTAAACTTAGGCATCTCAGAATTCACAAAGTCAAACACAGACTGCGCATCTCGCACACTTGACACATTAAAGTAGCCCAAGAAACATTCCTGAATAAAGCCCCGATAAAGCCGTGGGAAAAATTGTTCTCCCTGGGGCCTGGAGTTTTTCCTTTGACACTGATTACGTCTAGTCTATGAGAACAGGCTGGGCTACAGGAGTATTGTAAAAAGGGTTTATATGGGCTATGATGGGACCATTTTTTCCTAATCAGATCACATAGTTATAAAAATCTCCTGAAGAAAACCCTGTCAAACTGCAGCAACCTTGTACTTGTTCATATTAATTATATTTAGACTAGACTAACAGGGGAGTTTCCTCTACCCAGACACAGAGACAACAACTGATAGACAATATAACTCACAGGGCAGAGCTTGCAACTGTAGGCCTCATTAAAAATGAACTCACAGTCTATGTCATCACTCTTACGTTGATTGATAAATTCCAGTTAATCATTTTGGATTGAAAAGGTATAGGCAGCATAGCCAGCCCAAGTTTGAATATAAACCAAATTTGGTCACATTCACATTTTCTCCTGACAAACAATGGGCTATAAATACATATATGGTAGCTAGCTAACGCTTATTTTGTAATTTTTTTATTTAATCTTTATTTAACTAGGCAAGTCAGTTAAGAACAAATTCTTATTTACAATTACGGCCTACACCGGCCAAACCCTAACCCGGACGATGCTGGGCCAATTGTGCGCCGCCCTATGGGACTCCCAATCACGGCCAGTTGTGATACAGCCCAGGATCGAACCAGGGTCTGTAGTGACGCCTCTAGCATGCCTCTGAGATGCCGTACCATAGACCACTGCGCTACTCGGGAGCGATGTTAGTACTTTCTACTAAAGTTAGCGAGGCAAATTGAAATAAATTGCACTAACTCCACCCAAAAATACAGTTCTAAAACCAAGAAAACAATATATAATCTACCTCCGTCTCCTATAGTTTGAAAAAACGAATTTGAATGGAATAATATCCCTAAAAATGTTCAACTATCACTCTTCACTGTCAATCTCTATCCAATAAGTCACCAACTCACCAAGCATCTCAACACATAGAACCCCCATAATGCTCTGTGGCACAACCGCAATACAACACACTAGGTTCGTTCTCTGATCCTAATCCTATGATTTGATGGACAACATGTTTGTTCATATTGCAAAAGCTTTGATTGGTTGGAGGATGTCCTCCGGAAGTGGTCATAATTACATTGTAGGTCTATGGAAGGAGGTAAGGCCTAAGAGCTTCCTCGGTTTTGTATTGAAGTCAATGTCGCCAGAGGAGGACGGGGAATAGCTGTCCTCTGGCTACACCATAGTAATAGCCTAAAGTGTGTTGTTGAGACTACTGTAGACCTTCATTGCAAAACAGTGTGTTTTAATCAGGTATTTGGTGATGTGAATATATTTAATGTTTCATTATTTTTAATTCACTGAGTAAGATGGTCCTCCCCTTCCTCCTCTGAGGAGCCTCCACTGGTACACACACACACACGTACACAGACATACACATACACTCGGAAACACACACACGGACACACTCAATCTTGTCATTAGTTTATCTTAAGCGCTGCTTGTAGATCTTTATAACAACAAAAATGCAACAAGCTGACATGAGGTGAGTGAGAGTGTTCCTGAGGGAGGGAGAATGTGGCTTTCTGCTCTGTCCCCTCCCCTGCCCCCCACACTTACCACGGGAGACTGGAACTAGGAGCTTTGATCCCAGCAGCTCACAACAGCAACTTCTGTCAATACAAAGGAACAGATGGCCATGGAGCAGTATCCTTGGACTATCTGAGTAATCCTTAAGCTCACTCCCTCTAACATTACACCTGCTATACTGCCTTTAGATAGCAGTAATCAGCTCTGGAATCTACATAACGACAAATGAGGAAGCTGAGTTGTTTTGTTTTGCTGGTGGCAGACATTGCAAGTCGCAGTGCAACTAACCGAGATTTGTCTCAGGCTGATGATCATGCAATCTACATCTCCAGTAGTCTGCAATCCATCTGAAGTTCAGTCGTTCTCATCTTTAGAATGTTGCAAGTCACACACGGCGGTGGTGGATAGATCTGCATTGACTGGAGTGATTTGGGAGGATGACAAAAGGCACAATGAGGCAGATTCACTTAAAAGGGTTTCACTTTATCCTTTCTAAAGTGAGCCAGGAGTCACGTAGTTAGAGAGGGTCATAGGTGTGTGTGTGTGTGTGTGTGTGTGTATGTGTGTATGTGTGTATGTGTGTGTGTGTGTGTGTGTGTGTTTGTGCCCCAGTGTGTATGTGGGAAGGTGGGATTTAACACTGTGAAGTTGTTCTGAGCATAATTAATTACTGGTGTGTTCTCTGTTTGGCTTGAGGGTGTCTGCTGTTGCTGATCAATGGCAGAAATGAACCATGTCTCTGAGCCTCGCCTGCCCAGGCTGACAGGTGAACAGCACTAATGAAGTTGATATGGAGAGTGTTCA